>NC_056743.1:1639188510-1639488510 GCF_019279795.1 Protopterus annectens | reverse complement strand
ATCCCCACCATGCCCCAGGATTCCTACTCCTCATTTCTTATTACACTGGAAAATATTAGGGTAAAACTTAACACCCTAATAATGGGTGATTTCAACTACCCCACCATTAACTGGGAAAATTACTCATGTACCAACTCTTGTGCTCAACGTTTTTTGAAATTCATAAATTCTAATGCCTTGGACCAACTTATCCACACCCCCACCAGGGGCAGCAATATCCTAGACCTGGTCATTACCAACATGGGCAACCGGTGTTCCACACCAGAGGTCAATTTCTCATTGGTCAGATCTGACCACAAGCAAATCACCCTAGACATCCACATCCCAGCCCCCACCCCACATTAGGGAAACCCCCGTAAAAAAATTTCTCCAAAACCAACTTAACGCTGCTTAAGACAAAAGTGGCAAACTTCACGACACCTATGCTGACGGACAGTATTGATACGACTGCTGAATGCTATACAATTGCACTTTATAAGCACTTACATGAGTGCATGGATCGTGCAATCCATAACAGAACCAAGATGCTATCCTCCAAAAAAAGGAATCCAATCTGGTGGTCCCCTGCTATAAACAAACTCTACAACAGAAGAATAAAATCCCAAGATTGGAGGAACTCCATGGTCAGCCTCATTAAGAAGCTGAGATCCCTCATAAAATCCTCCAAACCTAGTTACGAAAACAAAATCGTCACTGATTCTAAAGACAACCACAAAGCATTCTATAGCTATGTCAAGAATCTCAGTGGCAACACTCCGATCTGCTCTGAGTTACAGCACAATGGCACTAAATATACAGAACCAACTGATATTGCCAACATCCTGGCAGATAGGTTCAGTGCTAACTTTACCCCTCTCTCATCCCCTAAAGGGCCCATCTCTATACCGGAAGAATGCAAAGTTCCTTTAATCACGGCTGCTCAAGTAAAAAACACACTCTCCAAAGCCAAGAACACAGCATCCATGGGACCTGACAACATCCCAGGCTGCATTCTACATGAACTACAGAACAAACTGGCACCCCACCTAAGTACCATGTTCAGTCATAGCCTCACCTCAAGCTTTGTGCCCACTGAATGGTGCACAGTAACAGTTATCCCACTCCACAAAGGGGGAGCCACCACGGACCCCAGGAACTACCGCCCCATTAGCCTGACAAGCCTGGTCTGCAAGGATATGAAGTGTATCATCATGGAACTTATAAACAATGACATTGGTAATCTACAAACTCTGGACCCTACCGAGTTCGGGTTTGTAAAATGCAGATCATGTCTCCTAAACCTGATAGACTTCTTTGAAGTGGTCACCAAAGCTGTAGGTGAGGGTAAGGTGGTACACAGCCTATCTAGATCTCGCCAAGGCTTTCAACACCATCCCCCACTCTGGAATTATAGACAAACTCACTAAACTAGGTATAAATCCCTATGTCACAAGATGGGTTGCCAACTGACTCACTGACCGAACCCACACTGTGAAAGTAGCAGATTCTAAATCCAACTTCAGACCAGTGACAAGTGGAGTATCACAGGGTTCAGTCCTAGGTCCTCTCTTGTTTGGGATCTACTTCTCTCAAGTACAGGCTAACACAGAAGGGCTTTGGCTAACAAAGTTTGCAGATTACTGCAAACTAGGAGCCATAATCAAATCTCATAACGATGTGGACATCCTACAAAAGGGCCTCACTGAGACAGATGCCTGGTATCAAAGCCATGGCCTCAAGCTCAATGCCAAAAAGTGCATTGTCATCCCTTTTGGTAAAAACTCTGTACCCATGAACTACGACATAGGCGGTAGTCTACTTAACACTGAAAGTGTGATAAGAGTCCTTGGGACACAGGTGGACAGTAGTCTCTCCTTTGATAATCACATCGCCACAGTATTTAAAAAATTCTTCTACATGGCACACCTCATCACAAAATGTTTCTCATCCAGGAAAAAAGAGGTCTTTGTTCCCCTCTATTCATCACTCATTAGACCCATTATAGAGTACGACGTCCCTTTTGGTATGTACCTCACAAGACAGCTGCAACAACTGGAAAGGCCACAGAAATACCTCACAAAGAGGATTACCAGCCTCAAACAGATGCCCTACGCAGACCGTCTCAAAAAACTCCAGCTTTGCTCTGTCACATATCGCCTACTCAGACACGATCGCTGCCTAACATACAAAGCTATGTCAAACCCAGAGCTGTTGGACATGCTCCACGTAAAGAAATCCCAGTCCCTCTGAGCTACACACTCTCGGGACCTAAACCTTGTCCCCACAATAAACAGAACATGCTGGAGGGATAGATTCCTGTCTCAGAGACTTCCCACACTCTGGAACAAACTACCTATCTATATCAAACAAAGCTCCTCATTAGCACTCTTCAAGAAAAATCTTGATGATTGGATGGGAGACAGGAAATTCACTTCGGGGATCACTTCTGTGGCTCTGCTTGACAGGTGCACAAGAAAATAGTTTTCCTGGGAGGCAAAAGCCAGGGTACCGTTTGGCTAGGCTTATATAGGCCCTAGGGCCAATAGCCTAGTACCTACCTATGAACCTATTATCAGCTGGGACTAGGCTGCAACATGTGGCATTCAGTATATGGGACACTGCAAAGTGACACACATGTATAGGTCTTACTTGTCATGCATCTGCAAAAAGGCTGAAGTAGGGGGGAGGGGTGTCAGCATGACACACCAGTGCACTGCAGCAGAGATCCTAAGGAGGCTATTAATATCTGTATCTGCACTTAGTCAGGTTCAGAATGTGTGGCAGCCATAACCCTCCCCCCCCCCACAGCAATAGTGACTGCAGTGTGTGAACACCAAGGGATGTGCACATGAGTAGACCTTGTAATCATGCAGAATAGGAGGACATGTGTAGGGCAGACTGAACATACACTGGCAAATGCAGATGGCCCACACTGGTATACTGTTACCAGGAGTAGTGACTGCTGTAGTACACACCACAAGAGGTGTGCACACATATGCCCACACAGTGTGTATGCATCGCGGTCAGCATCAACATACCTAACACATTCCGTAGACACTACATGTGAAAGTACAGAACATATCTCACATATCGGGGTCATGTACTACTAAGAGAACATGCAATGTGGTCCCATGGCAGCTCAAGGATGGGTGTGTCATATCAATAAGGGGTGTATACACCCCCATAGCCATGGTATGCCCTGATAGTTGTCAGTGTAAGAGTATTGGATTGGTCATACATGGTCCGCTGGTGTTGACAGCTGTGCATCAGACATCAGGCATTCACAAATGACATCTGTCCACATATCATACCAGGTATGTGTTGCTGGAAAACATAGGGGCTGTAAGCATTAAAGCTGACATAACCAACACAGTAGTAAACATTCAGCAATGGGCTGTACACCTGTGAGGTGTAGTGCACAGTACATGGGAGGGTGCAGAACAAGTGCACAGAAATACTGTGTTCATGGGCACAATGGTATCCAGGGGAAGGGGCATCACCTAGTGACACAGCACATGCATCACACATATGTATACTGTTGCTAGCATGGATTGAATATAGCTGCACTGCATGCTGTTGGGTACCATATGTTATGCATGCTGACAGAGGGGTAATAGGAGGACTGTGTGTACCATCATTGTGCAACCTCACCTGTATGTGTGTGTGTGTGTGTGTGCATACTGGTGGGTAGTTAATTTGTCTGTAGGGTCACTCTGGTGAATTAGAGGGAGGTTGATGCATGTAGGATGCTTGTGTGCATGTGTGTGTGTTTGTGTGGCTGGCCATGTCTGCACATGTGTGATTGTGGGGTGTTCATACAGCAGTACCTCCCTCTAGGATCATGCAGTACATGTACATGGATTGCCACATTACACAACAGGAATACTTGTCATGTGTGTAATCACAGGACAGCTGATAGTATGATACGGTCTGTAGCATGGAACAGGCATTGAGAGGAAATGTAGATACCAGGTAAATCCTTAATATCACATTCAACAGAGAGGTCACCTACAATTTACTTATGCAGCACTACAGATGCATTGGAGAAGTACTAGTCAACACCAGGGAGAGTATCCACATATTACAGTTGTTACATGATAGGCTGAATGAGCAGCATATCTGGCATGTACTGAGCATTACATACACATGACACACCAGTGCATGATATTATGGATAGAACATTGTAGCCCACACATATAAGGGACATGTTGATGATGTCCAGACATACACAGGGTGAATACCGAATGACAGCAGTGAGGCCATCTAAAACAACTACACACAGGTCAGGCAGGTTATGTAGTAACAGGTCTTGTGTTGTGACCACTTGTGTAGGCATTTAGAGGACTGATATGTTAATGAGTGGTATCAATGAGTATATGTTAACAAGTGTGATGCAGGATGGGGTACCACATGGATGTATATGTGGGACTGTCTGTAAAACCATGGACAGGTAGGTATTACGGAGGTGTGTGTGTGTGTGTGTGTGTGTGTGTGTGTGTGTGTGTACTGTTAGGCAATGCTGTACAGCTTTAAAGTGCATTTATTGTTTTGCCCCACAGGTTGCAAGGTGGTCAGGGTCCCTCCTGCATGCAATCTAATGTTGGTGTCCATACAGACACCAAAGATAATGATAGTACTGTTGAGGCACAGGTGGGGTTGTCAGGGGCTGACACTGCACCATCACTTGACATCCCCCTTTTAGCCACCCCAACCCCACACACAGTTTCTGTGCCTATACATACCCTATCACCAGTAGCCATAGTGGAGGGACAGTTGGTGTTTGGTGGCAGTTCACAGGAAAGTGTGGAAACCATGCCTACTGTGTCCGGTCGCAGCAGGCATAGCCAGATGTCCAGCAGGGCACCAGATAGGCAGATGTCCCAAGGTGCTCGTAGTAGGGCCACTGGACATCATGCTCCTGGCAGAGGTGACATAGCTGGTACCAGCAGGCACATGTTTCAGGCTGTCATGGTGGCGCAGGCATGTATGGAACATTACACCAGACAGGGCTTGAGGCTGCAGAGGGCTGCTCTCACATCTGTAAGCGACAACATCCGTGAACTGTCTGGAGCCATCCTTGCTTATACCGAGCTCATGGATAGATGGTAAGATGATGGACCTCATCAGCCATAGTGTGTCCATGCTTCAACGTGTGGTGGGGATGCAGTGAAGACCGTGTGGACATAGGCCAGCAGCACCAACAGCTGGTAGTCAACGTGGACATGCTAGGACACCAAGGGGCTCCCATAGTGGCAGTACCAGCCCCGGCAGTATGGGGGGGTGCTGTACAAACCACACCACAGCAGGCCATGTGCACATGGTCCTGGCCAGTCCCAGGAGGGGCCTGGTACCAGCAGACATTTGTCATCAGCAGGTGAGAGTAGCACATCGAGGCCTGTACCTGGACATGTCCATGGAACTCCTGGCAGGCGCAGTCCATGTGCCCATGGCCAGTGGCAGTGAACTGCACACCCTGCCAGGTATGGTCTGCAGCTGTCCATAAACACCTGTGTAGGGCAGCCAAATGGCAGAACTGTGTGCATGCATACCCACACACTATGCAAACACAACTAGGGCAACCCCATAACTACACACACCACAGCACCATCCCCAACTCACTGCAGTACACCCCTCACCTACACACATGTTGTCAAATGTATGGCACACCATCAGCCTCTGGCAACCTGACATCACACCCTGTGCATATGATGATACCTGTGCCATGCCCCTGTCATCCATACCATCACTGCAGGAAAAGGTTAATATGGTTCTGATGCACACGGTGACTGTACTACAGTGTACAACAGTACTGTAGTGTAACATGTTGTAAGGAGTAAAGTGTAATCCATAAATGGCAGGTAGTGTAGCCATCCAGCAATGTTGCATTATAACTGTTAGTAACACTGGTTGATTGTGATCCCTACAACGTTTATCTATCTGTGTTGTAGGTGTATATGTGTCAGCACGAGGATGATCTGCAGTCATATTTCACAACGAGGTATGGCACTGTGGTGACACCATGGCTGTGACATATCTGGGATACAGTTGAACACATGTCACGTCAGTTGTAAGCTGCTCAGAACTGCCTTAACCACTCCATATCCGACAGACCTTGTTCTGGCCAGCAACAAAATAAACAGCCCTTGCAAGTCTCGAACCCAGGACTCTGTACACTAATGTCACAGCATTTAACCACTATGCCATGACTACTGTGAAAACAGCTGTTGCTTTAACAATATAGCTGTCAATACACATATTGAGTAGTATTGAACAATTGCCTTTACTTCCAAAATTGTGTCATACTTGTTATTAATATGACTGTTGCATCGCATATGTTGTTTTATCATAATGTACACATAGCAGATACATATGGTGTATGTGTACATGGTGTACATCTGGGAGGGTATACACAACTGTGAGGTTTACACATGACAGGAATATAGTAGGTAGATATTTGTCTACATGTACATACACATGTATACTGATACATATGTCTGTATACACATCTGTATAGTGCAACATATATATGGTCATGTGTCCATCTCTTCGTATGTACATATATATATATATATATATATATATATATATATATATATATATATATATACACACACACACACACACATATATATATATATATATATATATATATATATATATATATATATATATATATATATATATATATATATATATATATATATATATATATATATATGTAGCTATAAATGTATGCACATCCTATGTCTATAGATATCCCTATTTATGTGGGTATATATGTAGATATCTATAATACATGCGCATACATATCTATTCTGATATATCTATTACTGTCGATATATATGTAGATATCTGTATGTATATGTGCATATGTATCTCTAGCTGTATATGTGTAGACATATATTGTTCTGTTTATGTATGTATCTGAGGGTTTATATGTATGTATATATATATATATATATATATATATATATATATATATATATATATATATATATATATATACACACATATATACATATACATATCCATCTATGTATGTCAATATGTATATGTGTATATATCTATATAGATATATGTACAATTATATATACATATATGTTCACCATATGTCCTGAACATGGAGTGGAGCCCTACCTCACCCCCAATAATCCCAACCCCTTAGTGCAAGAGGATGTCAGTTATTTATTGCAAGTATATTTGTAGACTATTGCTACTGTGATAGGGATAATCTTCACAGACATGGTGTGTGTGAGAGGTCACATCTGCCTTTAAACATGTGCGCCATTGGCTACTGACAGAAATCCTAAGGACAGCATAGTACAGTACCCCTGCTAGCAAAGTAATGTTCCTGTGGACTACAGCAGAGATATGGCCAATATATGTGGACAGTCTCACACACTCTGGTCAGTCCAGGGGTATACACAGAACCCCTTAGTGCAAGACATGTGGACCAAGCCTGACAATGCAGATGTTAGCCATGTCGATGGGTATATCATGTACATACTGGTATACATTTGCCCCCATAGGTTATGCATTCATACACCCCTGTCTGTCATGACACATAATAACTGCTGGTACAGAGGTGCCATTGCCACATACTACCCACTAGTTAGTGACATAAATCTGTACAGCATCCCATTGCTTTGTCTGACATACATGACTGTTATGGTGGCCTGACAGCAGTCCATCTGGCAAGTATCCGGACATGGCATCTCACTGGGTAAGTAAACTAAGCTGCTAGGCATGTAACAAAGCACTGTGCAGGCTACAGGCAGACCACCTCAACACTGGCCTACATTTCCTATGGGGGAACACACATGTACCTGCATATACAGCAGGCTCTACAGGCATGTCACAGCACGGAGTAACAGACACCTGTGTGAAAGTGCATAACCACAACCAATGTGAACAATATGGTAAGCTAGCATAATACTACAGTATATATGGACTATCTGATCAACACCATCCTCATATGCGCCGCTCACACACCAACCCCACATATACTGGGCCACTACACAGTGTGGTCCGATACCTGTCTGTTGTATGGGACATATGTGTGTTTGGCCCTACAAACATGTAAGCCAATAGGTCAACATACAGTGGAGCAGCATGTACCATCAGATAGAACAGGACCAAGAACAATGACATCTGCCACAGTCTGTACACGGGCCAAGGTACATATTCACAATACACACACTGTCGACAATCACCATAAGTACACAGACCTCAGTACTGTACACACAACCACAGAATGCCCAGGTAATGTCCTCAAATATAACCCCTACTGTACATAACATGTGTAGCAGTCTAATATTTCACTAGCTTATTATCAGATATGATGTCAATAAATATGGTGTACAGAACATATGCACCTCTTACTGCATGCCATATGTACAAAGGTTGACAGCGATGTGGCTGGAGGCAAAACACAGGGCCAATATTGACATGTTGCTGTAATAACCTCATACATTTACTGTTGTAACACGATTTGCTGCAACATATGTCCTATGAGGGATAAGAAGTCAGTAACTCTCACGGCTGTCACATTCTACTAACTACAATCCTTACACTACCTTCTGCAGTTCTGGGTAACACAAGAAACAAAAGGCACCCCACACTGCCCAGTCTGCAAATGACCTTACAGATGGGGGTTTCTTCATAAACATAGCACTGACATGACAGGTATTACAACATGTAGGGCAACCATATCCACACACACCCTGTTAAACCAACATTACTCCAAATGCAGTATATCAGCACTTACAGTCTGTAGTGAAGTCAGGCACATCCCCCTCCAGTGTGTTGGCCTATTACCACAGTGTATGTTGTTACAGGTAATTCCCCAATCCATCTGTGATGCTGTTTTCCAAACAACAGATCTAGTTCCTGCTCACAGTGAATGAAAAGGCCCAACACCAACATGATTTTCCTAGATATTGGAGTGTGTTTCCATGCAATTGGCTATGGGAATGTTACCACAGCTGTTCCACATGCAATCAGCTAGAGGAGGCCTCAATTCATGCAGAGGCCATCAGCTGATCATGATCATCACAATACACCTGCAGCTACCTAAGCAAAGCAGGTGTAAGTCTCCCCATCCACCAGAGAGGGAGTCAGAGAGGCAGACAGAGGCAAAGATAAGTCAGGGAGGGGTGGGAGAGTAAAACTTAAGCATGTTTGTGTCATACACCTACCAATACAGGGTATCAAACCCCTGACTGACTATGCGCTGCTATCGCATGTCTATGCAGTTATTGGATGCACCACAAAAGTTACATGTTGAGGAGTCCTCCAAACATATATGTGATGGTGAGTGACATCTGCAACAGTGATATGGTAGCTAAACAGTAGGTGTAGTACACGTGCCTGTCAGCATGAATAAGTCTCAGCGTCAACACAGCCACACTCTCACAGGGAGCCACACACATTGACACACTTGGAAGGGTCAGGAATACAACTCATCACTAGTTAGTTTGCCACAATACAGTAATGTGCAGGTATCACATGCACAACAGGGGTTACCTGGAGGTTATATGGGCAAAGGGTATGTGGAGGTGCCTGACATCAGACAGCATGCTTCAGATTGCCAGTGGGGGTTGTAGTGAGTGTGAATGTGGTCATAAGAATCATACACCACACACACAGACACAGGGTGCCAGTACTGACATGCATGGGTGCATTGCTTCATGGGTGTGTAGAGGTCAACTGTGCCAGATGACTATACAAGGCAAGGTGATGGGTATACCTTGGCATCAGGCCACACAACAATGGTCTGCAGTGTGGCTCAGGAGTGTAGTGTCTGGATCTGCCCACACAGGTTGGTATTGTATTCACCATCCAGTCACCTGGGTAACTATTGTGTGTGGCCATCGCTGTGCATTGCTTGCCATGTATGTGCTCCTTAGTCCATTACATGGATGGTGTCTGGGATGTGCACACGTCCCACATGCATGTACAGTAACATGTGGAGATGTACCTGGGGTGACTGGCCTATGTTGTGTACACAGATTGTTATAATCAGATGTGCCAGTCCTCGCCTCATGTGGCGGGAACTGTTAATGGACAGCAGGTTGACCCTGCACCTACACTGATAGCATGATACAGGTATTCCCTGGTGTCAGTGGCATCTGTCCATACAGGGCATGTGTTTCAGGCATGGTATGTCCTTTGTGGGTCACATTTGATGGCACCACAGATGTTGCAGGTGTCCAGTGGGGAACATAGGGAAGATGCACTGTCTGCATGTATGTGCCTATTGAACTGATGGACAGGGTACCATGCCCTCTGTAGCTTACTGCACTCACACCATGATTACTATCAGTGGGCAATATGCAGGGTACTACCAACATAGCGATTGTTGCCTAGGCAAGTGTGTGTGTGTGTATGAGACATGGGTTGAGAGTGCTCTCTGGGTAATACAAGGGTTGTTAACTTTGTTCATCTGGCCTTGATGTCATATGTAGGGGTATGGATTAGCACCCTAGCTTATCAGCTATTTCACATCTGTTATCCCTGTACAGTGGACATTGTGACATATACTAGGGCCACCATATAAGAGACTAGCAAAACCCACTCCACAATGAGTCCTTTTGTTACACACTCACAGCCACCTCCACACAGGATACAAATGACAAACACAAACACACATCTGCTATGACTGGGATTAGAACTCCTACCCAACTAGTTGATTATATTACAGCACTACGCAGTTATAGGACACGTCACAGTGATTATTTGAGTATGCCTTCCCCAAAGTTGTATTTCACAGTGAGTGACATTAGCAGGATTGCCAAAGTAGGGACATTTGAATTGTAGTATGTTTGACTAGCCTAAAAAGCATTGCGCTCAACACAGACATAGAAACACACCCACACCTTCCATGTTTGGGAATAGAACCCCTACCAGGGTTCTATATCAAACTATAGCATTATGCTGTAATAGGACATGCCACGGTGATTAATGGAGTATTCCTTCCCCAAAGGTGTATTTCACAGTGAATGACATCATCAGGGTTGCCAAAATAGGGCATTTGAATTGTAGTGTATGTGATTAGCCTAAAAATCATTGCTTCCTACAGAGACATACAAACAACCACACCTGCAGAAATAGAACCCCTACCAGAGTTCAATATCACACTACAGCATTACACTATAATAGGACACGCCATGAAGATTAATGGAGCACTCCTTCCCCAAAGATGTATTTCACAGTGAATGACATCAGCAGGCTTGCCAAAGTAGGGCATTTGAATTGTAGTGTGTGTGACTAGCCTAAAAAGCATTGGTCTCTACGCAGACAGGGACACACACACAGTTGTTATGTCTGGGATTAGAACCCCTACCTAACTAGTTTATCACACTACAGTAGTATGCAGTTATAGGACGCGCCATGGAGCTTACAGGGCTACAGCTTTCCTAAAGATATAAGCAGCCTTGCCAAAGTAGGGCATTTGAATTGTAGTGAGTGTGACTAGCCTTAAAAGGCATTGTTTTCTACACAGACACATGCACACACACAGTTGCCATGTCTGGGATTAGAAGTCCTAACTCACTAATTTATCACACTACAGCAGTATGCGGTTACAGGACCCGCCACAGAGATTATTGGGCTACACCTTTCCCAAAGGTGCATTTCAAAGTGAATGACCTCAGCAGGCTTGTCATAGTAGGGCTATGGGGAGGGCCGTGTGTGTGCATGGGTCATAACCCATTCATCTAGAGGTTGACACACCACATGCGGGCACACGCAGGGTTATATTCCACAGATACATGTATACAGCTGATAGATGACTACTTCCTTGTACAGTCATGTTGCACAGCTAGCACTTGCACCACATAGTCTGTAATGCTGACAGATACCAGTGGCTAATGTCTACAATGAGTGACAGTTACACCTCATGTGGTTGTAGCCATTTGGTTGTGTGCTGGGTGGGACAGGCCTTATAATGGATGGCTCCTTGTCACAGTCACTCTGTTCAACACATCTATATACGTCTACTTTTGGCTTATTATAGTGTGTTGTCCTTAGATATATGTCTGTATTCCTATCCACTGTGTGTGTGAAGCATGACTGGTGCATACTGAGGAGTGTCTGCACTAACATCTGCAACTGCCAGATAGGTATGGTCCACTGTTGTTTGCAGACATGGGCTTCATTTGTTTAGGTGTGCGAGCATGCCCAGTATGATCTTTCAGTATGTTGTTGTCTGACATTGCCTTCATTTCTCTAAGTGTGTGAGCATGCCCAGTATGCCCTTCTGTATTGAATGTGTGGATCGATTCCAGGTAGTTTGTAATCCAATGCAGACCTTTATGTTTTATATCTACAGGTAGCAAACTGTTTCTGCAGGGTATCCATTGATCATTTGGCAATATGGGGACAAACTGTGCAGGAGTTAGTGTGCACTGTAGGCAATTGTGTCTGTGCTACTTCAGCTACATGGCACTGCTGTTAGCAGAGATATTCGGACATGTGTACTGTTATACACTGTTATGTTTTCTGTCCTCATGTACTGTCAGGTGGACATTCCTGCTCACAGTGATGTCTTGGGGGACAAGGGTGACTGCAGCTGTGTCCAGTATAGTGGGCAGACACCTACATATTCATGGTAAGTTATGCCATTCTGGAGGGGGAACTGCAGACACTTGCTGCTGGGTCTGTGTATCCAGTTCAGCACCTTGGTACAGTACTGGCAGAGGATCCCATACTTGTACATCCATCGACATGACAGTATGGGCTTATCTTCCTGTGGTAATACCTCACAGCTGTACAGATTTTCACAGGTTACCCTGAGGCAGTGGCCATGAGTCAGGACATCACCCCGATTGTGGAGTACGGGCAGGTATGTACCCACCCATTTATGTGTTTGCAGCCAGGGATAGTGTGTACACACAGCTCTGTGTTGGACCTTAAACATTCCATGCTGCCCATGCCCCCAAACCCCTGCCCTCTGTTATTCTATCCTCTTCCATACATTATGCATAAATTCTCTGATACTTTGCCTAATGTTATCATCCCATCACAGCTGTGTGTTGGTCCAGAGTTCATGTAGTGGGACATGGTGGACATGTTACTGTGGTTTGTCTGCATGGCCTTGCATATAGCTTATGTGGAGTGTGTTAAGTTGTTATTTGGGTGTCCATAACATAACATGCATTAGCAGTACGTGTGAGACACAGGCCCTTGGCAGAGGCCTGTGGGCCATTAGGTGCTGATGCAGGCCAGATGTGGCAGGCCATTACATTCTATCAGTCCTACAGTCTCAGACCGCCATACAGTATATTCCCCTGGGGTGACAGGATAGGTGTGCTAGGTGTTCATGCCAATACCTTCTATCACTCTTGATCAGGTGGTGTGAATGCTGGTAGGGTGCTACCTATGGCTAGGGACACACCTGCATGGCACACCTGCACTGCATGCTGCATTCTTTCACTATTGCCATATACAGGTAGGGTCATATTGTACCAATTCCCCACAGCAGGGTTACGACCAGAGAGGTGCCTGTGGGTGGTGTTTGTGTGAGCTGGGTGTGTGTGCTATGGACACTACTTGCATCTGACACACAGATATGCATGGGGCATTCCAGTTATGCTGGCATGTGCAGGTACATCAGCTGTTTCCCAATACATCAGTCCTACCTCCTATGTGATCTGCAAGTGTTCAAGTAGACAACACCGGTATCCCCTACTACAGGACCAGATAATGTGATGCACACCTGTATGTACAATTCCAAGGGTGCCTCCATTTCACAGTGACACAGTATATACTGTATGTCTGGGGTACTTTCCCCTGTATACTGCTTGTATATCAGGCCAAACAGCCATGCCATTCAGTCTTTCAGATGGTGACACATATTACTGCCATACATTTACAGTGGCTTACTGCTAGCATGGGTTATACTGATGGGAATTGTCTTTGGCACTGCAGTTATGAGGACTTGTCCCTGTCATCAGCAGTAGTGGGCAATGGCCACCAGATCTTACCTCAACATGAATACATATTAACCACTCTCTTATATTACGATACACACACCAACCTAACACACACATACCTGCATATTGTGAAAAATGTTACAACCTATCCTGCTACCTTGGCCACCACTGTGCATCTGTGCTCCACTGGTATTATACCTACACATACATGTTACTACATTTCTACATAGGGTTGTGGGGGAAGGGCACACCTGACTGTTAAGATGTGTGTACATCAGAATGGGGGGGCATACCAGACCATTACTTCATTTCTAAATAGGTTTGGAGGGGCACACCTGATTGTTACTACATTTATTCGTAGGGTTGGGAGGAGCACACCTGACCGTCTCTACATTCCTACACAGGATTGGGGGAGGGGGACACACCTGACTATTTCTACATCTCTTCACAGGATTGGAAAGGGCACATCTGACTGCTTCTACATTTCTACACAGGATTGTGGGTGCACACCTGACTGTTTCTACATTTCTACACAGGATTGGGGGGTACACCTGACTGTTTCTACATTTCTACACAGGATGGAGGGGGCACACCTGACTGTTAAAACATTTCTACATAGGATTGGGGGGGGGCACACCTGACTGTTTCTACTTTTCTACATAGGATGGGGAGGGCACACCTGACACTTGCACACATTTGCTATGACTGTACTGGTATGTCAGGTACTCCATTTCATTCTGTATTCTAGCCTATCATGCTGACTTGAGGCATATCAGTATACTACAGGTCTTAGCTTTGATTGACCTACATATTAGTTTTTGACTTCCTACCCTTCAAAACTAACATCCCACTGCCTGACCTGCTGCAGTCTGTCTGTGTAGGCCTGGAGGGGAAGGTTACCAATAGGCATCATTCAGAGGTCATATCACAACCTTTGTTTGTGTTTGTCTACACCTGTCCTGCTGGCTGAGACTGCTGTTGGGTATGTGAACCTCTCTAACAGGCATGTGTGAGTCATATGGACACACATGTGGCCGAGCACATTTCCTGCAGTGGGTTTTGTCACCCTGTGTAGTACTGGCTACTATGTTGACACCAGTATTTGTTACAGATCTCATCGTGCCACTCTAGGTGTCTACTGACTGCTGGCATACCATTCAGCCACCCGATTCCCTTGCATGCTCACATCCATACCATAGATACCGGTAAAACCACATTCTACTCCATTCGGCAATTGGTAGGTTGAGTGAGTTACCTTGTGGGTGTGCCAGTACTGAGGGTGGTGCTGCAGGGCTGCCTATGTTGGATGCACATAGTACACTCCATACACATGGTAGAGCATAGGTAGAGTCATGTTCAGCATCCCTTTTACTGTATGTGCGAGTCAGAGAGAGGTGTCATTCCATGAGCCCCTCCTGTATCAGTGTATGTGCTATGCGTTGCCTCTTTGCCAAGGCCAGGGCATACTGGGCACTCCTCCTTCTGCCTACTGGGGCAAGCTCAGGTTGTTCCTCCGCTGAGTTACTCTTTGCCTGTGCAGGCATTGGCAATGGTGGGGGGCTGTGTGGCCCTGCCCCATGCTGTTCCTGCTGCAGCTGTTTCTGCAGGATCATATTGTGTAGCATGGCACATACGATGACAATTTGGGTACATGTAGCCGGTGAGCACTGCAAGAATCCATCGGATGTGTCCAGGCACTGGAGCCATGATATGAGCATCCCAAACACATGCTCTATTATAATTCTGGTCTGTGCGTGTGCCTCATTATGGTGTTCTTGTTCAGGTGTGTGTGCATTTCTGATAGGTGTCATCAGCCATGGCTCCAGTGCGTACCCAGCATCCCCCACTAGGTGACCATAAGGGATGTCCCCACTGGTAAATCTCTGGTACAGCCGTGTCAGATGGCAGATGTGGGAATTGTGATAGCTTCCAGGGCAGCCAGCAGATACATTCATTATTATGGTCTGGGCATCGCACATGACCTGGCAGTTGATGGAGAGGAAGACCTTGCAGTTGATGTAGATCCTACCCCGCTCACAGGGTAGAGCTTTGATGCATATGTGCGTGCAGTCTATGGAACCCACTACCTCAGGGTATTCTGCTATTTGGTGGAACAGGTGCATATTGCTAGCCAACGCCTCACAGAAGATGGGGAAATATACATGCTCACCAGCATGTGCTGACATGGCATCCAGGAACTGGTGGAGTACCCTGGATGCTGATGCCGGTGAGATCCCCATGATATCCCCAGTTGTCCTTTGGAAGGTACCTGTAGCTAGTATTCTTAGGCCTACACATACCTTGGTATCCACTGGGATGGGTTCCCCTCTGTTAGTACTGTGTGTCAGGTGTGGCCGACACAGTTCGACAATTTGTTGCAAGAGGTTCCTGTCCACCCTATAGTGCTCCACTATATCCAGATCATGTAGCCTCTGGTAGGTTACCCGACGTCTGTACACTCTTCTCTGTCTCCTCACTGTGGGTTGGTCAACAGCATTCACATCCTCACCACCCTCAGACTCTTCCACATGTTGTTGTATGATAGCTATTGCAGCCCCTATCATTTTGTTGTTTTGTTTGATTAAACTTCCCTGCTTGTATACACCGGTGGTGTAGAGTATGGGAAAAACAGAGGGATAGGTGTTTGCATGGTTTATAGTAGTGTTCTGGGCTGGGCTGGTCTGCTGCCTGGTAATTGGCTAATTCTGATACATTTCACCTGCCAGCTATTCTAGTTCTCCCTGATTACCTTCAAACTGCAGTTTTCCCTTCCCATTGCCTTCCTGTTTAAGCCCGGGGATGCGCCGCGCAAACACAGTGCTCAAATGTGCACAGAGCTGCTATTTCTTGGTTTACTTTTTTTTCCTTTTAAACATGGTGTATGGTGTGCACACCCATTTAGGCAATTTAAAGAGTGCTAGGCAGCCACAGACACACCCCTTGCTTAGTTGTGCTAAGCTAGGAGCTAACCCAAGCCACAGGGCTCCAGTCCACTTACAGTATGCGTGACACCCCCCCCCTGTGATGTCAGCTAACTCCTAGGCTTGCACCAAGCTATTCCTGCTCTTACACTGTTGGGAACTGCCGAGCATTCAAGGGAAATCTGGGATTCACTATCATTACCATCACTTGCATAGGATTACCTGCTAATGCATAGTTACATGTCCCACATTGAGCCTCTCTCCTTAGCAACTTTTTTTTTTCAAGTGTTTTCCATGCCAATGGCCTTATTGTTGGCCATTGGCATGCTTTCTACATGATATCCACCTTTTATTTGGATCTGTCATGGCTCCGTTTTGTAATTTGCAGAAATGTACTCCATTACTGGCGGAGTACATTTCTGCAGATTACACTAGTCCTGCACGGCCAGCTTCCAGCTTCCTGGATCACAAATTCACCTCATTTGCATGGATTTCTCCTGCAAATGGGTAATTTGCATACAGGGGATCAAGTCCATGCAAGACTAGTGCAGGAGCACTCTTGCAAACCCCTACAGGCTATTCCTAGATCGCACAGCAGACATATTACCTGATTGGGCTCCTGCGCTAGTCCTGCACGCCGTGCAGGGATTGCAGAATCCGGCGGAAAGTCATCCTATTCAGTCTGAGGCAGTTAAAAAAAGATAGTTTCAGGAAATTCATAAATCTTCTTCTAGGGTGGGGTTAATATAGTAAGAATAAAGCTTAAGTCTTCATTTTTATGTTTTTTTCTTTCTCATATACATACATACATATATACATATATATATATATATTTTTTTTTTTTTTTTTTTAAAGAGATCATTAGTGTTATCTGAGTCATTACTTTATAGTAATATTTGATAAACAGGTCAGGAATGTAAAGCATCTTGTTAATTCTGCAATGCTGACCTTTCCATCTATCATAAATAGGTATTTAAAATACTGCTTTTAAAACATTATTCTACTCTAAACTACACATGCATGCTTTTACACTAACAGACAAATTTATTTATTTTATTTTATTTATTTTACATTTGTTGACCGGGCTAGTCTAGCTGGATACATGTCTATTTTCAGTAGAGGCCCAGGGAGAAAAGCTCCAAGAAATCATACATAGTTAAAACAGAAGTTATTACAGATATTATAAAACAGCAAGTATTACAAAAGCTAATTATAATAAAAAATATTTTTTTTATCCCCCCTCCCCCACCCACAGGTACATACAAATTGCAAAACACTTAGTGATTACATGATCAGGTGCAAGATACATATATGTTGTATAATAGTATTTTAAAGAATATGTAAATGGAAGAAAAGAAAGGATGTAGGGTGAGGTATAGAGGATAGGAAAATAATTAGTCTGGGTTAGTACAGGAGCATAGCCAGTGTTTATTGAAGTATAGTTTTAGGTTCTTTTTAAAAAGTGAGAGAGAAGGCTGAGAAGTGATTTCTGAGGGTAGTTTATTCCATATTTTTCCAACAGCGTTCGAGAATAAGGATTCACCTGCTGAGTTGTTGGGTTTAGTAGTATTGATCAGTAGTTTGTTTGAGGAGCGTAGATTTTTGAGATTATTATAAGGTGTAATTAGGGTAGAGAGTATTGGGGTGTTGCTAGGTTGATACAAGGTCTTGTGGATTATTGTAAGCTGGTGAAGTTGGAGCTGGTTAAGTAGTTCTAGCCAGTTTAGATGTCGTAGATTTAGGCAGTGATGGGTTCTAAAAGGAGAGCCTGTTGCAAATCTAGCAATATTGTTATAGGATGTTGCTAGTTTATTGAGGTTGTTTTTAGAGAGATTGGTGTATATAGGAGAAGCATAGAGGAGAGTGGAGGTTAGGTGAGTTGTGGCTATAGTGGTCCTAGCTTCAGGTGTAGGATAGGGTTTAATTCTGTAAAGGGATCCTAGTTTTTTGTTAACTAATTTTATTGTGGTGTTTATATGAGTGTCAAAGTTAAGATTGTTGTCTATTGTTATTCCTAGCAGTTTAGTGGTTGGTTCAGGAGTGATAAGAGTACCGTTGTTAGAAGTGAGATTGAAATGGAAAGAGGTGGACTTTCGGGTTGGTGTAAAGAGTAGTAGTTTAGTTTTCTTGGAGTTTAAGAGGAGGCAGCAGTGTGAGAACCATTGTTCTACAGTGTTGAAAGCTTTTTGAGTAAGATTATGAAGTTCAGTTTGAGAGGAGGCTGAGCAGATTATGGTAGAGTCGTCTGCATATTGAATACCGGTGGAGTAAGGAATAGCATAACTCAGGTCATTAATATAAATGGAATATAGGAGTAGGCCCAGTATTGAGCCCTGTGGGACCCCAAGGGAGATAGAGAGGTGATTCGATAGTTTATTTTTCCAGAGTACAGCCTGCTGGCGGTTTTCAAAGTAGGATCTGAACCAGCTCATAGATAGAGGATCGAGTGAAAGAGAGTTCAGTGTATGGAGGAGTAGTTGGTGATTAACCATGTCAAAAGCTTTAGATAAGTCAATGAAAACTGCAGATGAGAGAAGATTTTTGTTGCGGTTGTTGTTAATGCAGTTAGTGAATGACAGCAGAGCAGTGGTAGTGCTGTGGGTAGGTCTGAAACCATGTTGACAGTTGGCAAGTAGGTTGTTCTGGAGAAGGTGGTTAAGAAGTTGTTTATAGATACACTTTTCCATAATTTTTGCAATAGGGGATAGTTTATAGGGCGAAAGTTAGAGAAGTCATTGGAGTTCCCCCCTTTGTGTAGTGGGATGATATGAGAAATTTTCCAGATAGATGGGACAGTTCCTTCACTTATAGATCTATTTATCAGAATGGAGATGGGATAGTTCATTTTGTCTAGTAGGATGGCTTTTTTTGTAATATTTCTATGTTCTCTAAAGGTTTGTCGATCTGCTAGATTCTTAGTTGAACACCATTTTGCCCAGGATTTGTTTCTAAGAAGGATTTTTTGTTTAGTATTGTTGGTGAGCCAAGGCGGCTTAGCTTTGGTTCTTATAGAGCGAGTTGGTGCATGGTGGTCAAGGATGGTTAAGAATGTTGAATTGAAGTATTCAACTGCTTCATTTAGAGGGAGTGATTTTAATGGTGACCAGTTACATTGTCTTAGTTCTGTTAGGAAAGGTTCTTGGTTAAATTGCTTTTTAGAGCGTATTGTTTTGAAGGTGTTAGGGAATATTATGTTGGTTTTCTGTCTGATAATGTAAGTTAGAGAATGGTCACTTAGGTCGTCTGGAAGGGTTCCTGTTATGTAGGCTTGATGAGGGGTATTAGTAAGTATCCAATCCAGGGTACTTTCTTTGTTATGGAGTGTGTTAGTTCTGGTAGGGCAGTTTATATGTTGTGAGAATCCATATAGGTTGATATGGGTGGCGGGAGTTGTACTAGTACAGGAATTCCAATCAATATTAACGTCCCCAAGGACTATGGTTTCTTGAGGGAGATTAATAGAAACCCAGTTAAGGATATACTCAAGTGTATTAATGTTATTTCCTGGGGGAAGATAAAGACAGGTGATATTTATGGCTTTGCATGTGCTGACCTGAAGTTTGGAGATAATTACTTCTGCTCTATTATCCAAAGGGAGGTTCAGTTTTATAGTGCTGACTTGTAGTTCTCCTTTATAAAGGATTGCTACCCCTCCTCCCTTTTTGGTAGTATGGTCAAGTCTGATTATATTATAGCCAGGTGGGGTGATTTCATTGTCTTTAATGGTAGGTTTTAGCCATGTTTCTGATAAACATAGGATGTCAAATTGGTGAGTATGTAGGAGGGCATGAACTTGAGCAATTTTATTGCAAATACTACGTATATTAAGATGTGCTATAGAGAGTGAGTTGGGTAGTTTGGTAGGTGAAAGGGTCCTAGTTTTGTTATGGATACAGTTTGTAGTGGTAAGGGGAATATTAGGGCTAGGGTTGGGATGAATGTCTCCATCCAGTAATGTCTGGGGAGGAGTAAAGTGTTTGGGCTGGAGAGGCTTAACATCATAGTTAAGTAGTTTTCTAGTTTTTAAGTTGGTGAGCTTAATGTGTGCTAGTCTGTGATATTTCGCTAATAGGTAGTTAGGTTTAAAGATGAGGTTTAGGAAGTTTGGGGAGAAAGATAATGTTGGTGTTGATGTGTGTTTGTATGGTAAGGGAAGGGTAGAGTAGAGTGGTTGTTCATAGGAAGTAAGGAGATAGGTGGTGGCTAGTGGAGGAAGGAGTGAGACCCAAATGCACACACATACCTACACACAGAGACAGAGATACATACAGGCGCACACATACACACACAATATACACTCTCATATGTAGTTTGTGTCGCACTTCATCAGATTATTTTCTAATTCCAGGGCTCATACACATTCCACCAGTTGAAACCTAAGGCTGCTTTTTACATGAACCAGTACTGTCATTTGCCATGCTGGTCTGCAGAACCTGTATAATATATGCAACTGCTGATTGATTATATATATATATATATATATATATATATATATATATATATATATATATATATGTGTGTGTGTGTGTGTGTATGTATAAATATATATATATATATATATATATATATATATATATATATATATGTATATGGATCTACTTCAGATGTTCGACATTCCAAAATGCCAACTTTCATATGGCCGAGACCATATGATCGGCATTTGGAAATGTCGAACATCTCCTACATAACATAAAACACACAAAAACACTTCACTAACTGCGTTTAGCAATGGGGCAAGCCCCCCTGCACCCCCCTACAGTGCAGAAAAGGCAAATCTCCCAGTTCCAAGCTGTATAGGGATCTCCACTATTCATATTCAACATTTCAAAATGTCGATCATATGGTCTCAGCCGTATGAATGTCTGCGTTTTAAAATTTCAAACATCTCAAGTAGACCTATATATATATATATATATATATATATATATACATATATATTTATATATATATATATATATATATATATATATATATATATGGATTCACTTCAGAAGCTCGAATTTACAAAATCTCGAACTGCAAATAACTGTAAGCAAAAGATCGAGTTTCGTAAACTCGAACTTCTGAAGCAAAACCAAAAAAAAAGACAAACTTTGCTTTTGCAGGGGGGCTTTGGCTGTGCCCCCCACACCCCCCCCACTTAAATATACCAACTCCAAGATTGCGCTACAGTGGGGAAATGGGAAATCTCCCGTCTTGCGCTGTATTTGGAAGCGCAAAATGGGAGATTTCTCATTTCCTGTCAACACCGCAAAAAAAAAAAACATTATGTACACACTGAGCGTACAAGAATCTTTGCCTCTGTGTGCACGCAATGTATTAAGGTAAGTAAACTCTTATTTTTACACACTACACATATTCGATTCACTGAAATCTTGATCATATGGTCTTGACCATATGTAATTCGAGATTTCAGTAATTCGATTATGTGAAGTGTACCCATATATATATATATATATATATATATATATTTATATATATATATATATATATATATATATATATATATATATATATATATATAGGGTCTATTTTATATAATCGAACATACAAAACTTTGACTCCCATATGTTTGACAACATATGATCGAAGTTCGAAAGTTCGAATATATAATAAAAAACAAAAAAACAAAAAAAAAACTTACCTTAATGGTGCAGGCAGGGGGGCAAGCCCCCTGCACCGCACACTCCTCTACTTAAATATGCCAACTCCGAGATCGCACTTCAGTGCAGAAAAGGGAAATTCTCCCATTCTGCACTGAATGGTGCCGTTATGCTTAACCTTTGAACACTTGAAATGTCGATCATATGACGTTCGACATTTCAAGCGTTTGAGGTTCTAATAGGAACCCAATATATATATAAAATGAACTATGTCAGTGCTATTTCCCCCCGATTGACTTAACTCTCTTGGCTATACTATCGCTACCCTTTATTTCTTCTTCCATGTAACTCTACCTTTTTCAAAACACACTTTATTTTTTTTTTTTGCATTTTATCTTTCATTCCATTGTGCCTCTATACTCTTTTAGCATTCTTATTACTACTCTACCCTTTCTTCTTACATAAACTGGCAGTTTATTGTGTTCTGGTATTGGACTTTTCAGTCAAATGATTATGCTTTTGAGATCCTTATTACTTATTTGTTATTAGACTCCTAACAATCTTGTGTGCCTAGCAATTATAATCACAAGTAGTCTTGTACACTGCATTTTACTTTCACGTGCTATAATGTTATTTCTATTTGCCATGCATGCTTTTCCTGCTTTGTTATTCTATGTATGTCTCTTGTCTTAGTAATCTGTACACTAAAGTTACTTTATTGTATGTATTTACTGTGGGGCTTTTCTCCCTGGGTCTCCACTGAAAAATGGCACTGTCCCAGCTGGGTTAACCTGGTCAATGAATGTCAAATGTCAAATGGAGCTAGATAGTCTGCTATCATGGCAGTATTTTTTACCACAGTTCTCCACCTCTGCTCCAAAATGTAAAACACTGCTTCTAACAATATGGAACATATAGTCAAAATGTGTAAGACCTATTAGTGAGTTCAACTAGGAAGCTCACACCTTATTAATAACTGTTAATAACTGTCTTTTCATACTTGAAAAAGGTTGTTTTTGATTAATTAATGTGATTCAAAATTAATTATCATGGATGTGTTTTAAAAAATGCTCAACAATGAATGTGTAACACATACCATTTCAATGTGGAATAGTATGGACATGGAATTTTTAAGACTCAGAATGAGGAGTGGTCTTTTGTTTACACTGAGCATACTTTTCTAAAGGGCAGCTGCTTACACAGTTGATACACATACATCTACAGCTGAACAGACCTTAGCAACATAACACTGGCACATATGTAGAGCTCTGCACAGATAAAAGAGGCATCACAACAGGCAGGCAGATGAAATAGGCAGCAACTTTTCCATATAATGACTGACATAATATAGCTTCACCCCACACTTTCCTTGTTGAAGATGTTTTCTGCATGGCGGCAAGGAATGCCTTCTACACACTGCATATGGCAGAATAACATGCCAAACTGAGGAAGTCTGCAATTATTGTATGATATCATTGTTATATTTCCTGAGTAATTCCTGTGTACAACTTTACCAAGTATCGACATTGTCTTTAATTGTTTTTAATTACTTTATATGTAATATTGTGAAGCTTTTCTCCCCAGGCCTCCACTGAAAATGGGCTCTTTCCCGGTCAACAAATGGAATAAATAAATAAATAAATAAATAAATATATAGAGGCAGGGTTCATTACAACAGGTATAGGATGCATATGTGTACAGCCTTGATTCCTCATTTCTTAATGACTGCAGTAATTACTATTTTCAACTGCTGCTCTTCTTTCTTATCCAAAAATTACTTTGGTATTGTCACTTCAAGATCATACTCAGCCAAAAAAATCATACTTGGATGCAACTTTCAAGATCATATTCTGTCAAAAAATCTCCTCCTTGGATGCATCTTTCATGAAATGTGATGTTATATGACATCTGTGTTAAAAATATATTGAAAATTGTTAAGTGGCAATATCATTTTCAATTTGCAATACATTTTTGAACACATACTATAAAATTTAGATGTTTAATTCTTTTTCAAACGGTTCCTGAAACTTAGCAATAATACATTTTCTTTGTATTTTAGCTCATTAACTTTTAAACTAAACATGAATTGCATTGTTTCTTATCATTTTGAGCTAAATTGTAGTCTGACCTATCAATACCTACATTATGTAATGTTCCAATGTTTAAATGCCTACTGGGAAGTTCTCCTTGTGTAGTAAAGGTGCTGTTGGTTTTATTTTGCTATGTTTTTCTGTGAGTATTTAATATGATGAACACTCAGTTCGTCAGCATTTTGTGGTGCTATGATATTTAATCAAATAAATAAAATCTGGGAAGACATTTGGGAATTAGACTAGCAGAATCAAGGCTAGATTGTTTTCTATGATTTGTATCCCACTTGCATATTTACCACTCTAACATCATGGACATGGTGTACTTTCCTTTCCATTCAAGTTGCATGCTTGGACTGCTGGCCTCACTTACTTTTGACGACATAGCCACTGCATTTTTACTGAGTTTCCCAGACTGATAAATGTAAGCAGTCTCCCCTGAGGAACAGGTACTCGTCTTTCTTTTCTGATTACTAACGGCAGCCAGAAATACACTTTTAGGTGTACAAAATACTTTCAGCCATTTGAAATAAACAGTCAACATACTCATAAATACATTTATTTATTTATTTATGTATTACAGTTTGATGACCAGGGTAGTCCACTGAGCCAGCAAGAACCCATTTTCAGTGGAGGCCCGGAGAGAAAAGCTCCACAGAATATTGATACACAGAATATTGACCATTATACAAATGTCATAAAGTAGTAGCATAATAGAAGCATACATAAGGTAATATACAATTGGATAAGAAGGAGACGTGTCATTTCTAAATTCTAGGTAATTATTTACAAAATGAGATAATATAGTCAAGTTCTTATTTACAAAGTAAAGGTACTAAGGAATGTATATAAAACAACACCCCCCCCAAGGTCAGAGAGAGGAGAGGTGGGAGAGGTAGAGGATGTTTTATAGTAGGGAAAGGGGTGAGTTTTTAGGAGGAGTTTGTGTGATACAGGGTAGGAGAGAGAGTGGAGGCAATGTTAGAAGTCTGAGGACAGAGACAAAAAGGAGTGGTGGGAGAGCTAGAGGATGTGTTATATTGGAGGAAGAAGTGGGTTTTAGGTGGAGTTCATGAGGTGCATGGTAGGAGAGGAAGTAGAGGCAAAGGGTAAGAGAGCACTGTGGTAGATGGTAAGCTGGTAATGAATTGGGAGATGGTATTAAGGAGTTATGTGGTAGGAGTACAGGAACATTCCCACTTTCAGAAAAGGTGTGATTGGAGAAGGGTTTTGAATTTTGAGTGGCTTTGAATATTTCGAAGGGGGGGGCAGGTAGAGCAACTTAGAGGTACAGCAGGTAGAACATTGTTCATAAATGGTCCTGTAAACTAAATATTTAATAATTTCCAGCATCCACCTAGAAACTTGTGTGGATATAATGGTGCTTGCCTTGGCATCTTCTATTCCATTTTTAGGGTATACAACACTTGCAGACATTTTTAGTCTATATTCCTATCATAGGTCAGCAGATTACTCTTGTAGCTTGTGTTTTTATTTTAACAATGTAGCTTGTGTTTTTATTTTAACAATGTAAGGAAGACACAGCTTGTTCTCACCTTGTAAGTAACTATGACTTGTAAGTGGTTATTAGGCATGTCAACAAGTAAGGAGACCTGCCTAGTTTCCCATTTCCACCAGAGCATTGTCTGATTAAGTAACTTGCTTAGAGACACATAGTAGGCAAATGGAGGCCACTGAAATCAAACTATGGACTACAGGAAGTAGCCTGTTAACAGCTCATAGCTTTAATCCTCTATGCTAACTGCCAGAGTAAAAGCTTCTTCCTGTTTGCACAGCAGAGGATGTTTTTGATTCACTGACCTCTAGGTTATGAGCTCAGTACACTTCCATTATGAAACTGCTCTGTAAGACAGCTGTTTTCCTTGGGCCTATATCACATTGTCAAACTCTTAAAAGTTCGAACGTCATATGGTCGACACCATATGATAGAACTTTTAAAACTTTGAACATTTCCACAGTGATCTCTGTATAGTTCAGAATGGGAAGATTTCCCTTTTCTGCACTGTAGTGTGATCTCAGAGTTGGTATACTTAAAGAGCGGGGGGGGGGGCAGGGGGGCTTGCCCCTCCACCCCCCGCTTAAACCGTTCAGGTAGTTTTTTTCTTTGGTTTATTTTTTTATTACATTTTCAAACTTTTAAAAGTTTGATCATATGGTGTCAACCATATGATGTTCGAACTGTTAAAAGTTCAATTATGTAATATAGACGCAGTTTACTCTGAAAATTTGCATCTTTAGCTGAAGAAATGTTGTCATACTCTATCAGTATTTCCTGCTGTTGTTGAGTTTGACCTGCCCCTCATCATAAATCTTAGTACTGGTAACAGTTTTTCATAGAGTTTCATAAATACTCCAAGACTATTTAGTTTTAATGACCATTTACACCTTGCCAGTAACCTCTCTCAGGCCATACCTCAGTTCTCCTGGAGAGTCATTGTAGTCAGCCCTCATTACATCTGTGAATACCCATCCAGTTATCTAGGTTATGTTTAAAGGAAGATAGCGAGTTGCACTACTTAACATACAGGAGAAGGTTATTCCAGAGGTTTGGGAGGTGCTGAGTTGTAAATCAGCCCCTCCACTGTGCTTTATTTATCTTTTTGTGAAGGTTTAGGTCTTTGGTTTTAGTACTAGTGGCGCCATTAGACTTATGGACATTTAGGAAGTCCAAGGCAAATGGGTCTCTTTCAGTGCAGTAGGTAAGACGGTGAGCTCCCCCTCAAGCCCCATGATCATCTTAGTTAGGAAATCTGCAGTCTTTCTAACTGTCTGATATGTTTATTGAGCTATATCCGAAAAGGGACACTATACCCAGTAAGTGGACTGAATATGAGGGAGGGGTTACATCTTTAGACCTTGAAGATATTCCCCTTGCAATGAGTTGCACTAAATAAAATGATTTCCTGACAACCATTGTCACATGATGGCTAAAACAGAGGGAGTTTTCAACCCAGGTTCCTAGGTACCTAACGGCATTTTCATATTTTAGTAATGTATTTTCTATACACTATGATGAAGAGATGGGTTGTCTTCCGAAAATGATAATACGACACTTTTGTATCATTTAATTTGAGCCCATTTTTAGTACATCATCAGTTTGCTAGGAAAATTCATGCTGGAAGGTTTGGGTGTCGGATGGTAACTTAACAGCAACTCCCAGTTTGCATGCTTTGTTAGTCAAAGGTCTTGACTCTTTGCTTGGGGTTCTGAGGAGTGAAAGACAAAAAGGAGAGGTCTCAGCACCAAGACCTGCTGGATATCACTGGTCACTTTCATACATTCTGGTGAGATTCCTGCAGCCTATTTGTTAGTCCTGTCTTTCACCCAGTTTGCTATCCATTTTGTCACAAA
This sequence comes from Protopterus annectens, assembly GCF_019279795.1. NCBI lineage: Eukaryota > Metazoa > Chordata > Ceratodontiformes > Protopteridae > Protopterus > Protopterus annectens. Next base: position 1,639,460,611 of record NC_056743.1, on the reverse strand, counting down.
CGGCTCTGTTTTTGACACATTTAGCTTCTGTATGATGTTAGTATGGGCAACGGTGTCAAATGTCTTGTCCAGGTCAAGATATACCATGTGGGTCCCGTATATAAAAAAGACTTAAGAGAATTATTAATTAAGGATAAAGAAAGAAATGAGAATCAGAATAAGACTGTTCAAGATGTACACTTCACAAAGTCAAACTGCTGTGGTCAAGTTTAATATAGGTGATTATGATCAGGTCACCGATCTTAATATACTTATTATGTGTTTGATCCATGGATGCTAAGAAATTCACCTCAAGGGCGAATCTCGAGAGATGAATCTTGGCATCCATGTCAAGAAGACATAATTTCAAGTTACACTCAGCAATCTGATCATAATTCTTTGTAGTGCATGGATATTTGTATGCTCAATGTAGTAGAAGTAACAGGAAAAAAAAAACAGGGCGCATTTTGTTGACTTTGAACAAGTGATGTAGATGGGAGACACTTTACGTCTATACGTATTCCCTGGGTAAGGGAAGCAGCTGGTTCCCAAATACATTTTTCTTAGTGTAATGTAGAGAGGAGAAAGAAATGGAGTTGCAATTAAGCTATTTCTTATTCTACTGGTGTTATTTATGCTTAGATATGAGTTAAATAACACCCTTGTTTAGTGGTACTATAGGAGCAGATGCAATGTTAGCAGCTTAGGGGGTGCTTAGAAGTTGTTAAGCACCCTGCTAAGCATTGTTAAGATCAGGTCTTGTATTGTAGTAGTACTGAACCAGGATGTCATTTTACTGATATATGAGTGTAAAAATGACACTCCATGCCCTACAAGATTCCTGATATCATAGTTAATGAGGTCAGTTATAATATGCCCCATGGCATTAGTGATGACACTTATAAGATTGGTACATATGTAATTACCTGGGTCAGTTGTAAGAGTTCCATTATAGATGGACATAATGACTGCACTGTGCAACTTATCAATGATATAACCAGTAGCTAAGCATAGGTTTAAAAGTTTAAGGAATGGGTTTAGAAGTGTATTTTAACATTATTAGTTAAGCAACTAGGTATGATATCAGGACTCATGCACAAATTTTGTTTTGGCCTTGGTTAGTACTTTCAATAAATGATCTTTATAGATAATTGGGGGAGTAAGGAATTAAGGTCTTAAGGAGCTTTGACTAGACGTCATGGGGTGAAGGTGGCAATTATTTTTTTCACAGCAATGTTGGCAATGTCTATTGGATCAGAACTGAAGATGTCATTTTGAATATGTTCACAGTGATGTGGGGCATTGTTTCTTAGTTTTATAAAGTTAAAGTTAGTTAAAGAAGGATTTATAACCATTTTTGGCTTCAGAGGCCCACCTTAGGTCATGGACTTCTTTAGTGGGCTCTATTATCTTTCATTTTTGTAATGCTTTTCATACCTTTCTTGTGAGAAATTATTGTAGATCTGCTATATAGCTTAAGGATTTATTTTGTTGTAGAGTTTATTTATGGTAGTGGACCACCAGGGTGGCTTATTTTTGAATTTCCAGTGATTCTTGTCTCTGGTAAAGAATGATAGATTTATGGATTTTTAAGTGTATGTAGAATTCCTTAATGAATGTTGAGGCAGCATCAAGGCTAGGGGTGGTGTTACTCTATCGGCTTTTGGGAGTTTAAAAGAGAAGGTCACAAGACAACAGTCAGACTTCACTGGGAAAAGAGGTACAAGAGGAGCACTGTAAGAGGCAGCCATATATGTAAGAATCAGGTCAAGAATGACATGTTCTATAGTAGGTTTGTTTACCAACTGCTCAAGTGAGGTTCTCTTTATTAAGTCTATGAATTTCTAGGCATATCTTACACTGATGCTTTTCAAATGCAGTAATGCATCAAGATCGGGAAATTGATTAGATTTGTGGCATTGAGGAGAGCCACCTTAATGTGCTCCAGTTTTGGGACTGATATGTTATTTATGTTGGAATGGTCATCAACAGGACACTGCCTAAAAGCCAATCAAGAGGGTCAGCAAAGGCTTTAACTAGTACGCAGAAGCCTTGAAATGAGTGATGCTGGCCATCTTTAGTGAAGCAAGCTTAACAGTCGAGCATCTCACCATATACTGGATCCCAATGGAATGACACCAAATATTTAACCAGTTATTGAAAACAACTGTCTTTTCTTTGTATCTAGGCATCATTCAAGGTAAAGGAAGGATACCACTCAGGACTACTGTCTTACCTATATCTGTAACATGCATGGAAAGTTCTGACATGTCTCTGCATATCCCTCAGGGTTTTACATCTCAAGTCATTCACTCTCTCATGGAAAGCTACCACACCATAGTCATATCTGTCAGGAGATAGGGTCCTTAGGGTCCTTGTAATGTCAGAACTTCTGGCACCTGTAAGACAACTCACTCTAACTTTCTCCTTATCTGCCCTTGTGAGTAATGAGTCAAAGTGCCTGACAAGAGTCACTAGTACTAAAACATTTATGTTGTTGCTGCTGCTGTTCAGAGTATAGATTTGGAGTACTTTTGCTCAGACTGACTGCTTATGGTAGGTATGCATGAAGTGAATGAATTGTATGTTTTTTGTTAAGACTTAATGTTTCTACCTCTAGGAGTCTTTGGGAGTGATTTTATTCAGCCTCAGCACAAGATATTTTGGTGTGATTAGTGAAGGATTGTGGAAGAGATGTGTGAAGCTCACAAAGAAATTCTTAGTGAAAGGGAAGCCGCCAGATTAATAACATGTTTCACAGATGGAATTACTAGTGTATCTCTGAGCATTAGCCCAATAGTACACTGTTTTGGAAGCAGGCAACAGAGTTTGGGGTCATTTCCTTAACATGAATGCCCTGAAAGTGATCTTCAGTCAAAGCATTTACATAGTCTATGATTCCTTCTGTAGTATTATCTAAAATTTCAGGCAAAGAAAGTCTAGAGAATCTACAAGCATCATAATGACAACTGGAAACTCTACTATATGTGATAATAATAGGCTGGCAATATATACAGCGCATTTCTGAATTATTGTTGCTGCCATGGTAGACAAACTGTTTTACTCACCAAATGGTATTAATAATTGTTTATGATCAGTAATCAGCTTGAACTGTATTCCTCAGAGATGCTTATGGAATTTCTTCACTACAAAAAGTGAGGCAAGTGCCTCATTCATGATGTAAAATACTTTTTCTCAGTATGAAAAAAAAAACTTGCTATCTTCCTTTTTGATGCATAACAAATTGGCCCTGACAGGGTGCCTAGAGAGGAGTTGTGGTATTCTATGAGGAAGTCGGGAGTGTCAGAGAAGTATGTAAGAGTGGTACAGGATATGTACAAGGGTAGTATGACAGCGGTGAGGTCTGTGGTGGAAGTGACAGATGCGTTTAAGGTGGAGGTGGGATTACATCAAGGATCAGCTCTGAGCCCTTTCTTATTTGCAATGGTGATGGACAGGTTGATAGACAAAATCAGACAGGAGTCCCCCATGGACTATGATGTTTGCAGATGACATTGTGATCTGTAGTGAGAGTAGGGAACAGGTGGAAGAGACCCAGGAGAGGTGGAGATATGCTCTAGAGAGAAGAGGAATGAAGGTCAGCAGGACTAAGACAGAATATATGTGTGTGAATGAGAGGGAGGATAGAGGAATGGTGAGGATGCAGGGAGTAGAGGTGGCGAAGGTGGATGAGTTTAAAAACTTGGGATCAACAGTTCAGAGTAATGGTGAGTGTGGAAGAGAGGTGAAGAAGAGAGTACATGCAGGATGGAGTGGGTGGAGAAGAGTGTCAGGAGTGATTTGTGACAGACGAGTACCAGTAAGAGAGAAGGGAAGGTCAACAAGAGGGTAGTGAGATCAATTATTTTATATGGGTTGGAGACAGTGACACTGACAAAAAGGCAGGAGTCAGAGCTGGACATGGCAGAGTTAAAGATGTTAAGATTTGCACTGGGTGTGACAAGGGTGGACAGGTTTAGGAATAAGTATATTAGAGGGTCAGCCCAGGTTGGAAGGTTTGGAGACAAAGCCAGAGTGGCAAGATTACGTTGGTTTGGACATGTGCTGAGGAGGGATGCAGAGTATATTGGGAAAAAGATGCTAAGGATGAAGCTGCCAGGTAACAGGAAAAGAGCAAGGCCTAAGATAAGGTTTATGGATGTGGTGAGAGGGGACATGCAGGTGGTTGGTGTGACAGAGCAAGACGCAGAGGACAGGGAGAAATGGAAACAGATGATCTGCTGTGGAGACCCCTAATGGGATCAGCCGAAAGAAGAAGAAGAACAAATTGGCCCTTCATCTAATGAAGGCATGACATGTTAAAGAACTGCAACCTTGGTCACAAAGTGAGACATCCAATGTAAGTGTTATGGGTAAGTACATAAGCACCTTATCACAAAGTAGCATTATCTTTCATCAGCCTGTTCATTGATGTTAGCACTATACTTTTGTTAGGCATGAACAGCCAGGTCTATATTAAATACTCGAAAGACGACAATGTAGACTCTGGCATTGTCGACATGAGAATAGCGAAACTGCAGAACATCGAACAAGTAAACTGAAATCTCTGTATGGGGAGATTTGCATTTACTTCAATGTAGTGCAGTCTCGAGTTGGTATATTTAAATAGTGGGGGGGTGTTGGGCGCAGACCCCCATGGGGAGGGTGCAGGGGACCTTGCCCCCCTGCCTACACCATTTTGTTTTTTTTTTTTTTTTTGCTGTTTTTATTTTTATTTTTTTGTGAACATTTGATGTTTTAACAGTTCAGTCACTAAAGGTCAAACTTTAGTGACTTGGACTGTTAAATATTTGATGTTCTAATGTAGACCCAAACAGCCAGTAATTATAAATCTAGCCAATATACCTTTAACTCCATTGCACGCAGAGGGACACCTCATAGGTGGCTTTCCTCTTTTCAGTTAACAAACCTGCATGTGAATTTCCACCACCAGGTAAAACAGGCTTGGCTAAATCACTAAAAATATTTTTCCCTTCCTTTATGACAGCTCAAAAAATGAAGTGCCACAGGATTTTTCACGTTGGCACTTACAGCGATTTTAAGGTATAACACATTAGTACCAAAAGGTTTTCATCAGGAATGGAATGCAGCAATAAATTTGTTTAAGTTAGTGTTTATAATCTGCAAATTATACATTTGGTGTAATTGTTTTAATAAAAGTGATGTTTTATATAATGCTTGTGTAATTAATTCATTTAATAATTGATTAACTGATTATGTATCCCTACAGTAGGGAAGTGTGTAAATGTTAGATCTTTAGAATGTGAAAAGCGGAGGTACCAGATTATGCGTCATTTATAAATGTGGTACACTTACAAGTCTGGCTTGTTGGGTTTTCACTGTTTAGAAGAATATTCCAAAATATCAATGACATGAATGGGTGGAGAGTACAGATCAGCTGGGACTCCTAAATGCTGGTTTGCCCAAGGATGAGACAATTTTGTTTGTGTCTTTCGGCTTTTCCCAGTTAGGAGTCGCCACAACGGAACTCCGGTCCACTAATGATTGGCAGTAGATTTTCACGTGCTGGCTTGCCGGGCCGAATGCACAACCTTCAATGAAGGAATGCCCATTCACGCATGTCGACACACTGAGAGTGGAACGGTCAACGTCTAACTGTGAGGTGACAACGCTACCGCAGCGCCACCACCGCGGTTCCAAGGATGAGACAATAATATATTTGTATACAGTTGTGGCATAGTCCATGGAACATGGATGGAGACAGTCTCACAAGGACTCTAGGTATGCAGCATGTGGTTAAAGGTCTACCAATGATCCCCAGATGGTCTCAAAATGTAACATGAACTCAGCAAATTAGAGATGAAGCTAGAAATGTGGTGCCTGGAAGTGGATGACAGAGTGAACAGGTTGAGGTGCAAAGTGATTAAGAGCAGTGAGAGGTCAAGGCTACAAAGTGAGAAAAGGAGCACCAAGATGAGAAGGGAATGTGTTTCCCAGGGGTGCATGTTTAGCATGGGTAAAACCCAGCTGTAGATGTCAAGCTCATTACTGGATTACTTCCTCAGTATAAACAAGGGATGGCTTTAATAGTTTTATTCTGACATTTGAATATGTGTGTAATTAACTCCAAACTGACCAGGAACAAAGTACAAATTGACATGTACTGATACTTTGAAGGTGTTTTGGATTTTCAGGGGAGCCAATTTTTGAAAATTCAGATGAAGAAATTGTCAGCATAGAGGAATTTCCATTGAGACTATCATAGCTACAAGATGACTTGGAGGAGAAAGGGGCTGTTCATCTAAGAGGAACTTGATCCCACTATAGAGACAAATGATGAGTGTGAGCAGAGTACAGATTTAAATGATAAAATAAATATGTTCTGTGTCTGTAGTCCCTAGGCATGATGGATCAACCCAAACTGTATTAATTGGATAACATAATCAGGGTATATCAAATAAAAGCTTCAGTTGTTTAGCCACCATATTATGTGAAAGGGTAAATCTTGGCTCAGGCACCTGGTAAGTGATTATTTCTCGTAATTTATACATGGAAGCATACCTCCAGAATTTCACAGAATGTCTAGATTTTTTGTGTAATATTTGTGGTGCCTCCCTCATAAAATTTGTGGTTTACTGTTAGTTGTTAAATAACAGCAGATATTGAGTTTCAGACTTCATATCCTTCAGAAAATACACGATAATGCGAAATCTGTTTTTCTACAACTTTCTCCCGGGAGCTTAGTAAAGTCTGTGCAGACTTCTTGCAAAGCCTACAAGCAGCAGCAGTAACTGCACATTCATGCTGCTCATTGCACTTGCACATATACAAGCACAGTTTCATGGCCAGCAAGTGCTGCTGCTAGGAAGCTGCAGTGCAGCACGGATGCCGAAACAAGAAGCACTCAAGTTTGTTTATGAGCAAACCTGCTTAGTGAGATTATGTGGACAGGCAAAATGACACCAGGGGTGAAAATAATGCAATGACAGCAGTAAAAACAAAGTGAAGAAAAGTGTACTGGTGCAATGTACACTAAAAGAATTATTTGCAAATTGAAATAATGGAGCAGGGAACATCAAGGGCAAATACAATGAAACATACACTCGGCAGGGAAAGCATGCTGATGAAAATGGTCACAGACATGAATGACAGGAATGAAGAAAGAGGAAGAGGGCATGTTAAATATGGCACTGTACCGAAGACAGGATATGTAAAGGTATATACACTTCCAAGACAAGTCAGTAGCACAAAATTAAGCATGTATGTAGATAGCAGAGCACATACTGCTGGCTGCACCTCCTGTGTGAGTATATGCATATCACCACACGTTAGTATACATGTGATGGTTACACAAGGTTACATGTCAATGGATACTAATGATTGTGATATACATCATCACTGACATTCTCACTGGAGAGGACCTTTAGTAAGGACAGTATATGCAATATGGGGTATGAGCATAGACTGAAGATCTGCAAAATGACTTGCTTGAATATGACTGACATGTCAGTGACCATACCTCTCAACCAGTCATGGACACAAAGCAACGGACTCCTGGACAAATGTAGACAAAAACAGGCACAATCATGGATACTTTTAAAATATTATGACATTTAATCTACACCATTGACAACGTATGTGAGTGTAACTTATTATATGTGTCTGCAAGAACAGACATGTATAACTGTAATGATTGTCAGTATGCTATAATGGAAATTCATCACCCCTTCCCCCAAAAATGGCCACTTTTTGGAGGGGTTAAGGGGGACAATGTTAAACCTGGAGTTGAAATCAGGGGCAATCCTGGCCAGTTGACAGGTAGACTTGATACATAAGCTACAATCCACACCTGCAAGAACCAACCCCATGCCATCAATGTTGTCACTGAGCTGTGTATTTACTGGGCAAAACACAAAAAGACGTATCACACAAACATCTAGTAGAGCACCTTGAAGGGAAGTCTGCACTCTCAAATCCTAATGGGTATGTACCCCAAAGAAAAGCTCCGCATGGCTGACAAGATGTGTGGCAGCTCCCTTTGACAAATGTGATACACTTAATTAAAGCATCCTTGGCTGAAATAGGTATCGACCATATAGATAACAACACTTACAGACAACACACTATTTTGAGAAGATTCCCTACACACAGTTGTGTATTGCATGCATCTGCCACATGTGATAGCAATGGATATTATAAATGAATAAAGCATCTGCAATTGATGTGTGCATTTAGAAGTGATCCATTATAACGAATGTTACAGCAGTATGTGAGGCTGATAGCAATACATCAACTATGCCCATGTGCATAGAAAGCACAGCAGTGCAAAGTCTAGTATCAATGAGTGTGGAAGCTGTCACTGTGATATTGCATATATACCAAACAATGCACAGAGCACCCTGCATAAGTATATGTCAACACTCAGCACATGTGCCACACAATGACTATCCCCCTGAAATTACCAGCAAAAATGTAATATTGCAATGAAATCCTGACATGCATCCATATAATTTCATACAAATTATGAAGTGGTAATACTGATGTGATGTAGTGGTACAGCAGTGATACAGTACAGTCAAACTATGGCTGTACCTATGCTACAGTTGGACAGCAGGCTGTATATTACCTCCAAATAAAATGTTTGATCTGAATCGCATGTGACACAGTGGAACTGTTAGCACATTTGTACAACTCTTTCTATTTCACAGCATAACAACAACATCAGTTGTACATCAGATGCCTATATGTTTATCAGTGGAAATGTGTGTGTGTGGTTCCTGAGCACATGACAACTGAGGTGGATGCAACTCATGCAGAAAAGTTAATGACAAAAATGCTGACAGTCACACAATACTGAATTCCCGAAGGTTGCAAGTGAATCCCAACATGTCATATGTTTGTCTATACGTATAACAGCATTACAACATGTGGATGAACCTAGCTGTATGTGCCCATGTAATCAGTATGATGTAATATTGCTGCGTCAGATCACATTTATAAATGCTAGGTATGCGCATGCACACCTGTGCCATACTGCATCTGTCACTGTGATGGTTGCATGACAACTGTGTAGAATGTTGATATACTGCAGTACAAGAACACATTCCTTAGTCAGGCAGTAGTAATCATAGCATCATCCAATGTCAACAGTCCTCAGGAGGCATATTACAATAGCTTTTATGGAAGGAACCTATAACCAAATGTCAGCAGCAGCCACCAATATTGTTCAAATTACAGACTGGAATACACCGTTGTAGGGATACAGTGCACCCACACCTTAACATAGCCCATGTGGATGACAACACCATTAACATGTGCAATGTTCAGAGGGTCATAGGACAATTCTAGGCTACCGACCAAGAGTACATAAAATCCTAGCCATTATTATGCCATTTAAACAAAAATCACTATATCTATGTGATGGAAGATAGTACGGGGTATGTGTATCTCCGTGTATGTGTTTTACTTAATACAGCCTGCCTCTGTCCATATATAACATGTGCATGACCCAATGACAAAACTAGCAATCACATATCCAGTGGTCTGGAGATGGCTTGCAGAGAGTCATTGAGGGCTCTGCTTCACTATGTGTGCATGCATCTTTGAGATAATAACATCATCAGTGTTCTGCAGAACAAATGCAAAGTGGACACAGAGGAAAAGGAGATGTTGGATTCAGAGGGCTTCCAAACCAAACTAATTCCCAACCCTTTTACTCCAATCCAAGCTCAATTACCTCACTCCTACCTCCCCTCCATTAACCTTCTCACTTCCTCCTTCATCTGAATTGCAACTTTCTCCTCTACTTTTTTTCACCCTCCCCTCTTTCATTTTCTATCCCCTGCTTCTACTCAACCTAATCACCAACACCCTGTGCTAACGCATCAGCTTACCACCTACTTCATCCAGACCATCCTCACTTTTTCATCCTTCACCTTTCCTTTTCCTCTACTTCCAACAATCTCTTCTCCACTTCTAATAACAAATCATGATCTCTATTCCTACTCTGTTAGCATGACCTACTCTTCAAATCTCCTTTGCTCCCATCACTCTATTTATTCTCATCTCGACCCAATCATGCTTCCTATAAATTATCCTATGTACCACATTTTGTTAAATTTCCTATGTAAATCTATCACTTGCAGACAGTACTGTGAATCTTCAGTGTAAAAACGTTAAATATGTTAGATATGCTTATAATTGTGTGTTTATCTTCCCTTGTACAAATGTTTGAATATGCCTTTTGCAATTTGACTTTTCTCGTCAACTTTGTAAAATCTATATATTTGTTTGGATACATTGTATATACCTGTTTTCTTTTTTCACTGTATTGGAGATTTTCTCCCCGGGCCTCCACTGAAAATGTGCTTCTCGTCCAGTCAGACGTTCTCAGTAACCAAATGTCAAAAAAATAAATGTAAAAAGTTTTCCAGTGTGGGAGTCAAATGAAAAGAAATTCAAAACAAAATACAATGACCATAGCATACCACCAACCACACACACACCAGTTGATTGAGGCCAGATTTAAATACCACACCTATGCAGGTATAGAAGCTGTATTCCATACAACATAAGACTAGCACCACCACAGATCTCTGATTTCAACAGTGTTAGACTGCAGTTTATATTGCATGACATCACCTGTGTATGCTGAGAAGAATATATTTGGGTAGCTGTGTCTGATATAGTTGTGGACTCATATCCTGGTGTAAAATTGTCTCCAGATTATCACAGTGTAACAGGTAACATATACTGTTATGAGGCTTGTTTGTAAAGCCTGGACTTGTGTTATGACTGTGTTTGCAATTTGCAAAAGTACATATACATGCATCGTGGAAACCTAGGTCAAAAAAGCTATCATGAATGCATATTGCAAAACTGAGACAGACATGTACCTGTTTCTAAGGGTATTGTGTAGATGGCACGCACATGCACACACACACACACACACACACACACACACACACACACACACACACCCACACACACACACACACACTTTGGAAGCTGCAGTACTGCAGTGATGGAGTTATGTGTCTTCATATTCAGATGAAGGTATGTCCACATTAATACAACTTACTGACAATATCAGTGGGATATGCTCATGGATGTTCACTGTTCAGTGTCACTATAAATGCATACCAAATGTAACAATGCAGTTATGCTCTGTAAAGCTGGAGTCTATTTGACAATGACCCAAGCCCTGTTATATCACTTGGAGATGCATTCCTGTAGGGCACATATGAATATAAGAAAGTATGTGCTCAGTGAAGCATGCATGCCACTGCCTTTCACGTGTGTTTATGAAGGCATTTCCATGTAGTGGAGGATTACAGCATAGTAACCAGAATTAGAAGTGCTAAACACCTGTTTGCATAGTGCTTCACCAAGAAACTGATTTGTGTGGATGATGGCAAAGTATTAGTGCATGCGTGCTTCTATTTTCAGGAATTCAGCTTGGACTTGTACAGTAGCAGTGTCCACTGGTGCCTACTGCCATACTGTGCACAAATAGGGGCATATAGTAACTGACCTGTTTGGAGTTACCTGCAAAATGTATATCTGTTTGCTGTGAATGTTTCTTGTGTCAGGCTTGCAAGACGTTATCAGAGAAATTGCTGGCAGATACAACTATGTGCATGCTGTAGTCTGTCTTTGAAGTGTTGCTGCCAAAGTCGTGCCTTCTCTGTTAGCACAGCATTAAGCACTGAGCAAATGCAAGTTTCTGTTTAACTTTAATTTGGTTCACCTCCTTTCATGTTAACAGGCTCAGCTATTCTGTGTGGCCATTGGCTTTTTGACCAGTACTGAGTGTGGAAAATACACCTGCTGCCTAGCTTTCTCTATGGCAAAAGGTGTAAGAGCAGTGAGTTCCTGGTCAGAACACAGGCAAGCCAGGGTTCAAATCCAGATGGCATAAGCTAAGTAAATGTGATCAGGACTGCACGTGACAGTCATTGACTACACTAAAGTGTCTGTCTTTCCCAGCTTGTATCAATGATGCCTGCATCAGTACACTTGTACAACTAGTAGATGTGTTTCAGACCACACTGCAACTCACAGGCTAATTGTTTGTGCAGATGTCTACAAATTTCCAGGGGTGGTACATCTTTTGAAATGATTATGGCGAATGAGCAGACATACTAACTATTTGTGTAGGACTGGATATCCTGGAAAGTATGTGCAGTATGTTTCTTCATAGTAAGAACAGTTTCCACATCATATTAGATGAACATTTCATTCATCATCACCTGAACATGACACAAAGGGAATCCTACAGCAGATTTTGAAACCTTGCACACTGCAGGAGCACTGATGACCTATTGAATCAAGGTAACATGTTTGTATTATCCATCAGTAGAGTCATGTGAGTATGCAGAAACCATGGGATGACTTGTACATCCATCAGTCTTATAGATACGCAACATTAAAGATGGGTGGGAGTGAAGGGGTACCCAGAGAGACAGACATAATAATAACAATGTGTAGTGCACTGTAACATTCATTGACACATTTTTGGTCTGTTCTAATTATTAAGCTGCAATGCTGTGTAGCATGAAGTGACTGACAGAGGGGTAAAGGAGGGTTAGTGGAGGGGCAACAGGCTTATAACAAGCAGAGCAAAGATGTATAGATACGGCATAGTTGTGGGGATGGATGCCAATATAAATAATATTTTTTGGTCAGCATCTAATATGTCTCCATGAGAATTTATAACTGTGACAAATGTTAAGATGTGGGTGATTAAACACATCATAGTTTCATAGTTTCATAGTTTGCTACTAGGCTATCTGCCCTGGGGCATTTATAAGCCTAGCCATAGTGATGTGGCTTTCGCCACCCCATGTAATAGTACAAAAGTGTACAGTATAGATTTAGAATTAGTTTACTGTGCCTCTGTCTAGTAGTGACACAGAGATGACCCCTGGGGTAAACCTACGATCTCCCATCCACTCGTCAAGATTTCTCTTGAAGAGAGTCAGTGAGGGGCTCTGCCTAACATGAACTGGGATTCTGTTCCAGAGTATGGGAAGCCTCTGAGTTATGAATCTGTCCCTCCAGCATGTCCTATTCATATTTGTGCTGAGGTTTAAATCTTTAGCTCTCGTGGTTCTGATGGATTTGGATTTTTTGAGGTGGAGCATGTCCATCAATTCCTGATTGGACATGGCCTTGTACGTCAGGCACAGATCACCTCTGAGCAGGTGGTATGCTACTGAATAGAGCTGGAGTTTCTTTAGTCTGGCAGCATATGACATATGTTGGAGACCCTTGATCCTCTTGGTGAGGTACTTTTGGGGTCTCTCTAGCTGTTTCAAGTGCCGGGTGAGTTACATACCAAATGGGGCATTGTACTCAATCATGGGCCTGATAAGGGAGGAGTATAGGGGTACAATGACCTCCTTTGATCTGGATGTGAATCCCTTCATGATAAGGTGGGCAAGGTAGAAAGTCTTTCTAACCACTTTGGCAACGTGGGTGTCAAATGAGAGGTCACTAGTGACTTGGTTCCCCAGGTCTCTGATTACTTTTTCCGTACTCAGTGGGTTACTGTCTATGTGATAATTTGTGGTTACTTTGTTTTTCCCAAAGGGGATGACTATACATTTTTTTGGTATTTAGTTTAAGGCCATGACTCCGGCACCAGTTGTTCGTTTCAGTGAGGCCTTTCTGTAGGATGTATGGGTCAGCTGGTGTATCGACTATGGTGCCTAGTTTGCAGTCATCAGCAAACTTTGTCAGCCACAACCCTCCCATGTTTGCTTTCACATCTGAGAAATAAATGCTGAACAAGAGGGGTCCCAGGACAGAGCCCTGTGGGACACCACTTGTGACTGGCTTTGAGTCTGACATGGCTCCAGTGATTTTGACTTTATGGGTTCTATCCTTTAGCCAGTTTGCCACCCATCTTGTGACATATGGATTTACATTTAAGCTGTTGAGCTTGTCTATGATGCCAGAGTGGGGTATTGTGTCGAAAGCTTTAGCCGAGTCCAGATAGGTTGTATGGACTGCTTTGCCCTCATCAATGGCTCTAGTGACTGTTTCGAAAAAGTCAACCAGGTTCAAAAGGCAGGATCTGCCCTTTACAAAGCCGAACTGGGTGGGATCAAGTGTCTGTAAGTTCCCAATGTCTCTGTTTATGAGTTCCATAATGATTCTTTCCATAGCTTTGCAGACCAGGTTGGTTAAGCTTATGGGGTGGTAGTTACCAGGGTCTGTAGAGGTGCCTCGTTTGTGGAGTGGGACTACTGTTGCTGTATGCCAGTGTTCAGGTACATATCCTGTAGTAAGGCTAAGGTTAAATAGCATTTTTACATGCGGGTTTAGCTCCTCTTGGAGTTCACATAGCACGCAACCCGGGATACTGTCAGGTCCCATTGATGCTGTGTTTTTAGCTTTGCTGAGGGCGGTTCTCACCTGGACATCTGAGATGACAAGGAGGTTACATTCAGCTGGGATAAGTATTTCTTCTTTTGGGGGTGAGGGAGGGGAGAAATTTGCACTGAACCTGTCTGCCAGAATGTTGGCAATATCTGTGGGTTCAGTGTATTTTTTGTCATTGTGAACTAACTCTGAACATATCTGAGGGTTTCTGCCCAGGTTTCTAACATAGCTGAAGAAGGCCTTGTGGTTATCTTTAGTGTCCATAGCAATTTTTCTCTCAAAGTTGGCCTTGGATGTTTTTATGAGAGAACATAGCTTTCTAATAGTGCTGATCAGAGATGCCTTCTCTTTATGGGATTTTTCTCTGTCATGCAGTAGCTTCCTTCTTTTGTTATACAATTTGTTTATGGCTGGGGTCAACCAGACAGGATGCCTGCCCTTGGTGGAGAGGGTCTTGGTTTTATTTGGGATTGCATGATCCATGCATTCTTGGAGATGTCCGTAGAAAGCATTTGTGAAGGATTCTGCATTGTGGGATGTGGTTTCCACTGGTCCAGTGGGCTTAAAGGATACCATCTCAGTTTTAAGAAGTGTAAAGTCGGCTTTTGAGAAGTTTTTCACTGTAGTCTTTTGTGTTGGGGGTGGAGGTGGGATATGTATATCCAGGGTGATTAGTTTGTGGTCAGATCTCACTAGTGAGGGGTATACTTCTGGTGTGGAGCACTTTGTCCCCATGTTTGTGATGATCAGGTCTAGTATATTATATCCCCTAGTGGGAGAGGTGACTAGCTGTTCCATTGCATTTGAATTTATGAATTCCAGGAACCTTTGGGCTAGGGTGTTTGGGCTAGAATAATGCACCCAGTCTATGTTAGGGTAGTTGAAGTCTCCCAATATGATGGTGTTTGGTGAGACATTCATATCCTCCAATGTCTTCATGAAGGCTGAGTAGGGTTCCTGAGATTGGGAGGGTGGTCTGTAACATGCTACCAGTTGTATAGCAGTTTTGCCTACGGTTAGTTGCACCTGGATGGTCTCTGATGCTTCATGTATTGCCACTAACCTGGAGGTGTGGGTGTCCTTGATGAATATGGACACTCCCCCTCCCTTTTTGGTTTGGCCCAAGTTTTGGGGCCAAAAAGCATGATATGAGGTATAGCCTGGTAGTGCTGGGGTGCTCTCAAGAGCCTTGAACCAGGTTTCAGTTACTGCACAGTCATCGATGTTCTCCATACTGAGGAGTGCTTCAAGAGCCTGCATCTTGAGATTTAGACTTCTGGCGTTGAGCAGCATTACCTTTAATTTTTTTCCATTTTTGTTTTCTAAGGAGGTGGGTTTTTCTTTTGAGCCTTGCCTAAAAAAGGCACTATGGGGGAGGCAAGAGCCTTAGCCAATATCCGGAAGCCCAGTGGTGACAGATGCAAGCCGTCCCTTGGGAAGCAGCGTGTCTTGTCCAGCATGTCATCCCAAGCAGACAGACATTGGATCCCCCTAGAATGACACCAGTATTTGAGCCAATTATTAAAGCTGATCATCTTGTCTTTGTATTGTGGCATCATTCTT
Source organism: Protopterus annectens (assembly GCF_019279795.1). Classification (NCBI taxonomy): domain Eukaryota; kingdom Metazoa; phylum Chordata; order Ceratodontiformes; family Protopteridae; genus Protopterus; species Protopterus annectens. The sequence goes on along the minus strand of NC_056743.1, from coordinate 1,639,444,699 downwards.
GGTGAGGGCAAGATGCTGCTCAGGGTCAGGGTCATACCAGCCTGGGCTACATAATCAGAAAGCTCCTCTATGTCTCTTTTCATGTAGTCCAGGGAGGTACGTCTCAGTTCATTCACACCGGCATGGACAATGACGGAGTCATATTTGTACTTGCTTTGGAGTGACCTGAGTGCATGTGTTATGTGGCAGATCCTAGCTCCCGATAAGCAGCTCACCGTTACCCTCTCCTTCTTCAGCCTGGTAAGCGGAACGTCAGTGTGTCTGACTATAGAGTCACCTATTACTAGTGTATCAGGCATGGTGTTTGGCCTTAAGGGCTGTGATTGTTTGACACACTGATTTATTGAAGTATGCGTTGCATGTGTTATGTTTTAAGGTGGTGGATTTTTGGGTGTCTGCTTTGGGAGCCTCTGTTGTTTTGGTAAGTTTTTTGTTAGAGCCTCCGAGTATGTCTTTGTGTTATTATGTGTTTGGTTTGCAGTTGTGGTAGGTCTATGTGGGACTGGGTTTGGTATGTGTGTGGTTACCTTCTCCTCCTGTCTGGTCTTACCAGTCCTGAGTTGAGAGAGTTCAGCCTCCAGTTTGGCTATATAGTTACATCTCTCACATGTATTTGTTTTTGTTGGGAGGAATAGGAGAGGGTTGTCTGTGTACATGAGACAATCGTAGCATTGTCTCAAGATTCCCAGATTAACCAGCTGAACCGGAGAGGATGCTAGTAATCTACCACTCGACATGCTAGAATATCATAAGGGAGTGCTGTGCCTTTAAGGGAAGTGGGTACTCACAGGGAAGGTGGGTGGATGTATTTCTTACTTTAGTTAGCGAGTGCTTACTTAGAAGAGAGGTTTTGAGAACAAGTGCTAGGCTTATAATAAAGCGATTAGACTGATTATTATAAGAGTAGAGCTTTCTTAAGGGAAAATTTGAAGAGCAGACTTCAAAAGAGCTAGAAATGGTCCAAAACAACCAATTACTACAATCTCTTGTGCTGAGGTCACTCCTTCGGGGACAGATAGGCTGCTCAAGGCTCCCCACTCCCACTGGTGAGCAAAGAAACTTCCTTCTATCCAAGTAAGGCAATGGACAACACAGGAACTACACCACAGCCCAGAATACAGCAAAGCCTGTATACTGGTCTAAACTAGTCGAGGAGAGGTGGAAAAACAAGGATTTTTTCTGTTTTTTTTGTTTTTGAGATAGAAAGCAGGAAACTAATAAATGAGTTACACAGGCTAGCACACTTTAGTGGGCAGCCTCAACAGTTAAATTTAACAAACAAACAAACAACTTTCGACCAATTTTCGACTAAATGAAACTTTAAGTGCAGATAATATATAATGCAACAAACAGTTAAACAAACAGTTTAAGCTTGTTCAAGGTTAGCAAGAGAAGATATTTCAGGTAAAAAACAGCAAAAAATACTTAAATCAGGAAAGTAGTCACTTTTCTCAGTTCTCTGCTGCTAGGACGACTCTGCAGGACCACGAGGAGCTGTTGCTGAGTAGTATAGCCAGAAAAAAACACTCAGAGGCGGATTTTAAACATGGAACTTCAAAAGAGCTAGAAATGGTCCAAAACAACCAATTACTACAAGCTCTTGTGCTGAGGTCACTCTTTCAGGGACAGGTAGGCTGCTCAAGGCTCCGCACTCCCACTGGTGAGCAAAGAAACTTCCTTCTATCCAAGTAAGGCAATGGACAACACAGGAACTACACCACAGCCCAGAATACAGCAAAGCCTGTATAGTGGTCTAAACTAGTCGAGGAGGCGGGAAAACAAGGATTTTTTTTGTTTTTTTTTTGTTTTTGAGATAGAAAGCACACAGAAAAGCAGGAAACAGTAATAAATCAGTTACACAGGCTAGCACACTTTAGAGGGCAGCCTCAACAGTTAAATTTAACAAACAAACAAACAACTTTCGACCAATTTTTGACTAAATGAAACTTTAAGTGCAGATAATATATAATGCAACAAACAGTTAAAAAAACAGATTAAGCTTGTTCAAGGTAAGCAAGAGAAGGTATTTCAGGTAAAAAAACAGCAAAAAATACTTAAATCAGGAAAGTAGTCGCTTTTCTCAGTTCTCTGCTGCTAGGACAATGCTGCAGGACCACGAGGAGCTGTTGTTGAGTAGTATAGCCAGAAAAAAATGCTCAGAGGCAGATTTTAAACAGGGGACTTCAAAAGAGCTAGAAATGGTCCAAAACAACCAATTACTACAAGCTCTTGTGCTGAGGTCACTCCTTCAGGGACAGATAGGCTGCTCAAGGCTCCCCACTCCCACTGGTGAGCAAAGAAACTTCCTTCTATCCAAGTAAGGCAATGGACAACACAGGAACTACACCACAGCCCAGAATACAGCAAAACCTGTATACTGGTCTAAACTAGTTGAGGAGAGGCGGGAAAACAAGGATTTTTTTTGTTTTTTTTTTTTGTTTTTGAGATAGAAAGCACACAGAAAAGCAGGAAACAGTAATAAACCAGTTACACAGGCTAGCACACTTTAGTGGGCAGCCTCAACAGTTAAATTTAACAAACAAACAAACAACTTTCGACCAATTTTTGACTAAATGAAACTTTAAGTGCAGATAATATATAATGCAACAAACAGTTTAAGCTTGTTCAAGGTAAGCAAGAGAAGGTATTTCAGGTAAAAAACAGCAAAAAATACTTAAATCAGGAAAGTACTCGCTTTTCTCAGTTCTCTGCTGCTAGGACCACTCTGCAGGACCACGAGGAGCTGTTGCTGAGTAGTATAGTCAGAAAAAAATGCTCAGAGGCAGATTTTAAACAGGGAACTTCAAAAGAGCTAGAAATGGTCCAAAACAGCCAATTACTACAAGCTCTTGTGCTGAGGTCACTCCTTCAGGGACAGATAGGCTGCTCAAGGCTCCCCACTCCCACTGGTGAGCAAAGAAACTTCCTTCTATCCAAGTAAGGCAATGGACAACACAGGAACTACACCACAGCCCAGAAAACATCAAAGCCTGTATACTGGTCTAAACTAGTCGAGGAGAGGCGGGATAACAAGGATATTTTTTTTGTTTTTTTTGTTTTTGAGATAGAAAGCACACAGAAAAGCAGGAAACAGTAATAAATCAGTTACACAGGCTAGCACACTTTAGTGGGCAGCCTCAACAGTTAAATTTAACAAACAAACAAACAAACAACTTTTGACCAATTTTCAACTAAATGAAACTTTAAGTGCAGATAATATATAATGCAACAAACAGTTAAACAAACAGTTTAAGCTTGTTCAAGGTTAGCAAGAGAAGGTATTTCATGTAAAAAACAGCAAAAAATACTTAAATCAGGAAAGTAGTCGCTTTTCTCAGTTCTCTGCTGCTCGGACCACTCTGCAGGACCACGAGGAGCTGTTGCTGAGTAGTATAGCCAGAAAAAAACACTCAGAGGCGGATTTTAAACAGGGAACTTCAAAAGAGCTAGAAATGGTCCAAAACAACCAATTACTACAAGCTCTTGTGCTGAGGTCACTCCTTCAGGGACAGATAGGCTGCTCAAGGCTCCCCACTCCCACTGGTGAGCAAAGAAACTTCCTTCTATCCAAGTAAGGCAATGGACAACACAGGAACTACACCACAGCCCAGAATACAGCAAAGCCTGTATACTGGTCTAAACTAGTCGAGGAGAGGCGGGAAAACAAGGATTTTTTTTGTTTTTATTGTTTTTGAGATAGAAAGCACACAGAAAAGCAGGAAACAGTAATAAATCAGTTACACAGGCTAGCACACTTTAGTGGGCAGCCTCAACAGTTAAATTTAACAAACAAACAAACAACTTTCGACCAATTTTCGACTAAATGAAACTTTAAGTGCAGATAATATATAATGCAACAAACAGTTAAAAAAAAACAGATTAAGCTTGTTCAAGGTAAGCAAGAGAAGGTATTTCAGGTAAAAAAACAGCAAAAAATACTTAAATCAGGAAAGTAGTCACTTTTCTCAGTTCTCTGCTGCTAGGACCACGCTGCAGGACCACGAGGAGCTGTTGTTGAGTAGTATAGCCAGAAAAAAATGCTCAGAGGCAGATTTTAAACAGGGGACTTCAAAAGAGCTAGAAATGGTCCAAAACAACCAATTACTACAAGCTCTTGTGCTGAGGTCACTCCTTCAGGGACAGATAGGCTGCTCAAGGCTCCCCACTCCCACTGGTGAGCAAAGAAACTTCCTTCTATCCAAGTAAGGCAATGGACAACACAGGAACTACACCACAGCCCAGAATACAGCAAAGCCTGTATACTGGTCTAAACTAGTTGAGGAGAGGTGGGAAAACAAGGATTTTTTTTTTTTTTTTGTTTTTGAGATAGAAAGCACACAGAAAAGCAGGAAACAGTAATAAATCAGTTACACAGGCTAGCACACTTTAGTGGGCAGCCTCAACAGTTAAATTTAACAAACAAACAAACAAACAACTTTCGACCAATTTTCGACTAAATGAAACTTTAAGTGCAGATAATATATAATGCAACAAACAGTTTAAGCTTGTTCAAGGTAAGCAAGAGAAGGTATTTCAGGTAAAAAACAGCAAAAAATACTTAAATCAGGAAAGTAGTCACTTTTCTCAGTTCTCTGCTGCTAGGACCACTCTGCAGGACCACGAGGAGCTGTTGCTGAGTAGTATAGCCAGAAAAAAAATGCTCAGAGGCAGATTTTAAACAGGGAACTTCAAAAGAGCTAGAAATGGTCCAAAACAACCAATTACTACAAGCTCTTGTGCTGAGGTCACTCCTTCAGGGACAGATAGGCTGCTCAAGGCTCCCCACTCCCACTGGTGAGCAAAGAAACTTCCTTCTATCCAAGTAAGGCAATGGACAACACAGGAACTACACCACAGCCCAGAAAACAGCAAAGCCTGTATACTGGTCTAAACTAGTCGAGGAGAGGCGGGAAAACAAGGATTTTTTTTGTTTTTTTTTGTTTTTGAGATAGAAAGCACACAGAAAAGCAGGAAACAGTAATAAATCAGTTACACAGGCTAGCACACTTTAGTGGGCAGCCTCAACAGTTAAATTTAACAAACAAACAAACAAACAACTTTCGACCAATTTTCGACTAAATGAAACTTTAAGTGCAGATAATATATAATGCAACAAACAGTTAAACAAACAGTTTAAGCTTGTTCAAGGTAAGCAAGAGAAGATATTTCAGGTAAAAAACAGCAAAAAATACTTAAATCAGGAAAGTAGTCGCTTTTCTCAGTTCTCTGTTGCTAGGGCCACTCTGCAGGATCACGAGTAGCTGTTGCTGAGTGGTATTGCCAGAAAAAAATGATCAGAGGCGGATTTTCAACAGGGAACTTCAAAAGAGCAAGAAATGGTCCAAAACAACCAATTACTACAAGCTCTTGTGCTGAGGTCACTCCTTCAGGGACAGATAGGCTGCTCAAGGCTCTCCACTCCCACTGGTGAGCAAAGAAACTTCCTTCTATCCAAGTAAGGCAATGGACAACACAGGAACTACACCACAGCCCAGAATACAGCAAAGCCTGTATACTGGTCTAAACTAGTCGAGGAGAGGCGGGAAAACAAGGATATTCTTTTGTTTTTTTTTTGTTTTTGAGATAGAAAGCACGCAGAAAAGCAGGAAACAGTAATAAATCAGTTACACAGGCTAGCACACTTTAGTGGGCAGCCTCAACAGTTAAATTTAACAAACAAACAAACAACTTTCGACCAATTTTCGACTAAATGAAACTTTAAGTGCAGATAATATATAATGCAACAAACAGTTAAAAAAACAGTTTAAGCTTGTTCAAGGTAAGCAAGAGAAGGTATTTCAGGTAAAAAACAGTAAAAAATACTTAAATCAGGAAAGTAGTCGCTTTTCTCAGTTCTCTGCTGCAAGGACCACTCTGCAAGACCACGAGGAGCTGTTGTTGAGTAGTATCATAGTATTATAACATCACACTATGAAATGATGTGAGAGACATCTGAAACTGAACCCTTGATGCTATGGGCAAAAAGAAAGCTTGAAGTCAGGTGATTTATGCTAACACTCCACACAGAAAGTTACACTTTGTTACATCCAGCAATATGCACAACTGTCAGACTAATGGTTTCAAACTAGTGGCTTTATTTTGTTTTAACCTATGTTCCCATAGGACAGCATGTTTAAACACCATTTCATGGAAATAACCGGACTAGTGCAGCTGATGGCAAAAACTCACCAGACATGAAGAGCCATGGAACGCCGCTTGGGACTGGTGCACAATGCCAAACTCCATGAAAATGCAGAGCCAAAAAGTGAAGGCTTTTTTATGGGCCTTGTTTGTGGTGTGTAATTCTATTTTTTTTACCAGATTATAGGTGTGAAAAATAGGATAAATAAGAAATGGTGTGGCAAGCAGGAAGAACAACAAAGGGGAAGCAATTGATGAATTTTATAGGAGGGAATTACAAAAGAACCACATGTAGAGAACATCTGATGAATTTAGACAGTCACAACACAGATGGGTAACAAAACACATTGATGTTGTATAGTCAACTGGACCAAATCATGTTTACTGAGAAGACACATATGTGAGCTGGAGAGCTACGTATGGGATATATATATATATTTTTTTGGGGGGGGGGAGGCAGGTGCACATTTTGGGGCGGATTTTAAAATGAAAGGAATGTTGGGGAAGTGACATAACAATGTAAGGGTCAGATAGGCTGGGTAGGTGAGGAAGCAGGTGCAGACAAACAGGAACAAGAAGACAGACATAGGGATGGTGATGGACACAAAAGGTTGGGACACCATGCTTGGAGTTAGGAAGTGGATATTGGAGGCATGTCCATCAAATGTGGGAACAGTGAGAATCTAGTCCTCACCTTCAGAACTGTCATTACTGTCTCCCTCCTCAGTTCCCTGTGAGACTGTTTGACGTGGGAGTCTCTTTTCAATTTTAATGAGCAACCTCTCAAGGTGTCTGATGTGGGCACCAAGACCAGTCTGTATTACATCACGCACCATTCGTAGCAGCTGTTGGTGGGTGACATAATCACTGCTTCCAGCAACAGTCCTGTTATTTATTTATTTATTTATTTATTTCCTTTATTTAATCCTTGGAATAGCCGCATATTCCATATATGCTTTCAAAGATATTACAGATTATTTATTTATTTTATTATTTTATTTTACATTTGTTGACTGGGCTAGGCTAAATGGATATATGTCCATTTTAAGTAGAGGCCCGGGAAGATAAGCTCCAAGACAGAAAATTATAAAACAACAAATAACAAATAACAGCAATAGTCATATATACAAAGCATATTACAGGTTAACACAGAATATTTAGCAAGGACAAAAATCATAACAGTGCAAAAAACAGGTACAATACAACATACAGGTACAGTACATAATAAAGAAAAAAAAAGAAGGCAGGTTAATTATATTTAATACAGAATTCCCTCAATAATAGGTATCCACAGAGGTTGGAAATAGTGTAATTTAGAGGGAGATGGTATTTATAGTCAGTAAGGAAGGTATAAGACTTCATGAGTAGTATGTGGTAGGCAGAGCCAAATCTGAAGTGATAGATGACTAGACAGGTTTAGTACACAGGCATAACCAGTGTGTTCTGAGGAAAAGTTTCGGTCTGTTTTTGAAGAGTGATAAAGAGGGACATGAAGAAAGGTTACTGGGGAAAAGATTCTGGGATTTTCCAACAGCATTGGAGAAGAGAGAGTCCCCAGCCTTGTTAGGTTTAGAGCTGTGTACAAGAAGCTTGCAAGATTAACTTAACAACATGGGATTAAAGCCAATATTGTTTCATTTCATATGTAAAAATGATACTTGCTGTATGTCAATCCATAGCTGCTTGTGAGAATTGAACCACATAATCTCAATACACTATTATACTTGCCTAATTCAATTACCAAGAGCTATAGAAGAAAGCATGTATGCTTGCTGTTACATTTAAGATATGCATGTTGAAATTAATACTGATCTATGGAATCACAATATATTATTACAATCAGGGTCAGTGGTGCTGTATACATACCCCTTACCTCTCTGAGTCACTGCAAACTCATAACACAAGCCTCCCTGTTTGCCAAGATTTCCTCAGCAGCTGTAAAATAGAAAATTAAAGAAGAGACATAAAAGCATTATGTATACCAGTCTTGTCTATTTATAGCATTCCATATAATTTAAAGTAGTTTGATGTGTATACTTACACATCTCAGTGGGTGTTAACATTTCCAAACCCATCCAACCACAGATAGAGTTGTGCCTGCTTGCGCTTCTTAAGGTCACAGTAATGGTACTTACACTGCTCCCCAGTGTGTGGTAGATCAGTTGCACTAGAGACCAGCTTGGCTAAGCTGTACCAGGCCTCAGCCTTATACTGAGACCCAGTATAGTCCCCCTGCAGCAGTTTATGGCTGCATCCCTTCAAGAGGTGTGCAACACATTTTTTTGACTCTTCCACATCCCACCTCTTTGCCCTGAAATTGGCACTTTCCCATCTTATGCCATGTCTGCAAAGTTCCTCCAACAATAATTCTAAAGTTTTCCTGCCAATTTGTTATATTGTGTTTTTCAACCTGTGCACTAACACGCATAACCATGCCAACCACGCTGGCATGATGCTAAGTGAAGAGAAACATTGCCAAATGAAGAGGAAGGGAGTTTATGAAACAGCAATGCCGATGTCAGAATTGGCATTGATTTATGACATGTGTACTGCTACACCTGGTCACACTTTGTCCACTGGTCAACACTGAAATGATAAATGACTTGGCTTTATTTTTCTCTCTCTCTGTTTGCTTTATTTTTCTTTTAGTTTCAAAATGTTTACATCACAGACACCACTGAAACAACTGTAGTTGCAAACTTTGGCAGGATGAGTGGAATGACTTGACATGTACTTTGTGGAGACTTGCATACTGTCAAAATTATTTTTTATAATGTGGGGTTCAAACCTACGTTAAAAGGATTGCATACATTTCCACACAGGTGATTATTCCTCATTGTCACTGAAGATGTGTTTGCCAACAATGGTCATTACAGATATGCAGCTTAAATAATGACTGATGCTATACTTCAATTAGGCCTGTATGTGTGAGTCATTAAAAGGTCCTGGCTTTTGTATTCTCGGGTGTGATGCAGGACTAACGTCTGACAATATACTGGAAATGGGTAGATTTGCATGACTTTAGTAATAGAGTTTGGAGTTATGATACATACCTCGCAACACATTCTGTTTTATAGTAATATGTGGGTTATGAGAGGGGTGTAGACGATTGTCAGTAAACTACTGTGTCCATTATAGATATGCAACTGTATTTTTTATTACACAATCATCATTGTCATGCTAAAGTAGTTACACACATAATACATGTGATTCCTACAAAAGTGTGTGCATGCAAGCAGTAATAATACATTTCTGTCAATCAACCTGAAATAAATAGCTATCAGTATGTAGTATTACCTTTATAATCAAATTTTTGTGAAAAATGACAGGGAGACACCCTTATTAAAAAAAGTAAAGTGTGCTGGATTTAAACCCTGGCTCACCTGTGTTCTGACCATGAACTCACTGCACTTACACCTGGTGTCACAGGGAAAGCTAGGCAGCGTATGCATTTTCCACACCCAGTGCTTTTCAGACTGCTAATGGGTGTGCATCACCACCGAGCTTGTTTGCATGAAGGAATATGAACCAAGTAAAATTTTGACTTGTTTCCTTAAGTAGTGAACCATGTTTGTGCATAGGTAGGTAACACACAAATGTAAAGGGCAATATAAAACATATATTACTTGCGTAAATACTCATTATGACCCTTTCTCAGTAAAAATAACTTCTGTGGGACTCCAACCCTGCTTTACCTATCTTCTCTCTTTTTTAGCTCAACATATTTATTACCTTGTGCCACAGAAACAGTGTGGTAACAGGTGGAATTTCTGCAGTCATTACCATCCATGTCACTGACCAGTGCACAATGCCGCTAAGCATATTTGCTCTCTAGAAGGTGACTGGAACTAAATTTTTAGTTTTAAGTGGCTAACCATGTTTGTGCTATGCCATGTGCTGCACAAATGGAAAAAGAAAAAACAACAAAAAAAGGACATAAAAGTTAAACACTTAGCTCTGGATTTTCTTTGTGCCGGTCCCAAGCCCAGATAAATGTGGAGGGTTACATCAGGAAGGCAAAACTTCTGCCAAATGACATATGCGGAAAAGAGGAAGGCCAAAGATAAGGTTTATGGATGTGGTGAGAGAGGACATACAGGTGGCTGATGTGACAGAGCAAGATGCAGAGGACGGAAAGAAATGGGAACAGATGATCTGCTGTGGCAACCCCTAATGGGAACAGATGAAAGAAGAAGTGTATTGCACTCATATACATCACAGTTTTAGTGGGTTATTTCTCATCGCAGTAGCGATCAAATAATGTGCATACAACCAATTAAAATTTCATATCCAGTAATAAACAGTTCATACAGTTGAACATTTTCAGTTGAATATTTGATGCAATGAGTGATCACACATTATTTATGAATATGTTTGGAATAATGCAGCTCTACCTTCTCTTTGTATCCTGGAAATCATTCTCTTACCTTTGGTTTACTATTACACATATTTATTTATTTATTTATTTCCTTTATTTAATCCTTGGAATAGCCGCATATTCCATATATGCTTTCAAAGATATTACAGATTATTTATTTATTTTATTATTTTATTTTACATTTGTTGACTGGGCTAGGCTAAATGGATATATGTCCATTTTAAGTAGAGGCCCGGGAAGATAAGCTCCAAGACAGAAAATTATAAAACAACAAATAACAAATAACAGCAATAGTCATATATACAAAGCATATTACAGGTTAACACAGAATATTTAGCAAGGACAAAAATCATAACAGTGCAAAAACAGGTACAATACAACATACAGGTACAGTACATAATAAAGAAAAAAAAAAGAAGGCAGGTTAATTATATTTAATACAGAATTCCCTCAATAATAGGTATCCACAGAGGTTGGAAATAGTGTAATTTAGAGGGAGATGGTATTTATAGTCAGTAAGGAAGGTATAAGACTTCATGAGTAGTATGTGGTAGGCAGAGCCAAATCTGAAGTGATAGATGACTAGACAGGTTTAGTACACAGGCATAACCAGTGTGTTCTGAGGAAAAGTTTCGGTCTGTTTTGAAGAGTGATAAAGAGGGACATGAAGAAAGGTTACTGGGGAAAAGATTCTGGGATTTTCCAACAGCATTGGAGAAGAGAGAGTCCCCAGCCTTGTTAGGTTTAGAGCTGTGTACAAGAAGCTTGCAAGATTAACTTAACAACATGGGATTAAAGCCAATATTGTTTCATTTCATATGTAAAAATGATACTTGCTGTATGTCAATCCATAGCTGCTTGTGAGAATTGAACCACATAATCTCAATACACTATTATACTTGCCTAATTCAATTACCAAGAGCTATAGAAGAAAGCATGTATGCTTGCTGTTACATTTAAGATATGCATGTTGAAATTAATACTGATCTATGGAATCACAATATATTATTACAATCAGGGTCAGTGGTGCTGTATACATACCCCTTACCTCTCTGAGTCACTGCAAACTCATAGCACAAGCCTCCCTGTTTGCCAAGATTTCCTCAGCAGCTGTAAAATAGAAAATTAAAGAAGAGACATAAAAGCATTATGTATACCAGTCTTGTCTATTTATAGCATTCCATATAATTTAAAGTAGTTTGATGTGTATACTTACACATCTCAGTGGGTGTTAACATTTCCAAACCCATCCAACCACAGATAGAGTTGTGCCTGCTTGCGCTTCTTAAGGTCACAGTAATGGTACTTACACTGCTCCCCAGTGTGTGGTAGATCAGTTGCACTAGAGACCAGCTTGGCTAAGCTGTACCAGGCCTCAGCCTTATACTGAGACCCAGTATAGTCCCCCTGCAGCAGTTTATGGCTGCATCCCTTCAAGAGGTGTGCAACACATTTTTTTGACTCTTCCACATCCCACCTCTTTGCCCTGAAATTGGCACTTTCCCATCTTATGCCATGTCTGCAAAGTTCCTCCAACAATAATTCTAAAGTTTTCCTGCCAATTTGTTATATTGTGTTTTTCAACCTGTGCACTAACACGCATAACCATGCCAACCACGCTGGCATGATGCTAAGTGAAGAGAAACATTGCCAAATGAAGAGGAAGGGAGTTTATGAAACAGCAATGCCGATGTCAGAATTGGCATTGATTTATGACATGTGTACTGCTACACCTGGTCACACTTTGTCCACTGGTCAACACTGAAATGATAAATGACTTGGCTTTATTTTTCTCTCTCTCTGTTTGCTTTATTTTTCTTTTAGTTTCAAAATGTTTACATCACAGACACCACTGAAACAACTGTAGTTGCAAACTTTGGCAGGATGAGTGGAATGACTTGACATGTACTTTGTGGAGACTTGCATACTGTCAAAATTATTTTTTATAATGTGGGGTTCAAACCTACGTTAAAAGGATTGCATACATTTCCACACAGGTGATTATTCCTCATTGTCACTGAAGATGTGTTTGCCAACAATGGTCATTACAGATATGCAGCTTAAATAATGACTGATGCTATACTTCAATTAGGCCTGTATGTGTGAGTCATTAAAAGGTCCTGGCTTTTGTATTCTCGGGTGTGATGCAGGACTAACGTCTGACAATATACTGGAAATGGGTAGATTTGCATGACTTTAGTAATAGAGTTTGGAGTTATGATACATACCTCGCAACACATTCTGTTTTATAGTAATATGTGGGTTATGAGAGGGGTGTAGACGATTGTCAGTAAACTACTGTGTCCATTATAGATATGCAACTGTATTTTTTATTACACAATCATCATTGTCATGCTAAAGTAGTTACACACATAATACATGTGATTCCTACAAAAGTGTGTGCATGCAAGCAGTAATAATACATTTCTGTCAATCAACCTGAAATAAATAGCTATCAGTATGTAGTATTACCTTTATAATCAAATTTTTGTGAAAAATGACAGGGAGACACCCTTATTAAAAAAAGTAAAGTGTGCTGGATTTAAACCCTGGCTCACCTGTGTTCTGACCATGAACTCACTGCACTTACACCTGGTGTCACAGGGAAAGCTAGGCAGCGTATGCATTTTCCACACCCAGTGCTTTTCAGACTGCTAATGGGTGTGCATCACCACCGAGCTTGTTTGCATGAAGGAATATGAACCAAGTAAAATTTTGACTTGTTTCCTTAAGTAGTGAACCATGTTTGTGCATAGGTAGGTAACACACAAATGTAAAGGGCAATATAAAACATATATTACTTGCGTAAATACTCATTATGACCCTTTCTCAGTAAAATAACTTCTGTGGGACTCCAACCCTGCTTTACCTATCTTCTCTCTTTTTTAGCTCAACATATTTATTACCTTGTGCCACAGAAACAGTGTGGTAACAGGTGGAATTTCTGCAGTCATTACCATCCATGTCACTGACCAGTGCACAATGCCGCTAAGCATATTTGCTCTCTAGAAGGTGACTGGAACTAAATTTTTAGTTTTAAGTGGCTAACCATGTTTGTGCTATGCCATGTGCTGCACAAATGGAAAAAAAAAAAACAAAAAAAGGACATAAAAGTTAAACACTTAGCTCTGGATTTTCTTTGTGCCGGTCCCAAGCCCAGATAAATGTGGAGGGTTACATCAGGAAGGCAAAACTTCTGCCAAATGACATATGCGGAAAAGAGGAAGGCCAAAGATAAGGTTTATGGATGTGGTGAGAGAGGACATACAGGTGGCTGATGTGACAGAGCAAGATGCAGAGGACGGAAAGAAATGGGAACAGATGATCTGCTGTGGCAACCCCTAATGGGAACAGATGAAAGAAGAAGTGTATTGCACTCATATACATCACAGTTTTAGTGGGTTATTTCTCATCGCAGTAGCGATCAAATAATGTGCATACAACCAATTAAAATTTCATATCCAGTAATAAACAGTTCATACAGTTGAACATTTTCAGTTGAATATTTGATGCAATGAGTGATCACACATTATTTATGAATATGTTTGGAATAATGCAGCTCTACCTTCTCTTTGTATCCTGGAAATCATTCTCTTACCTTTGGTTTACTATTACACATGCAATCTCTAGTGCATATTCTGTCATATTTCTTTCAAGGTGTGTTACAAATACATGATGGAAGTATACATGCAGGGTGTTTGATTTTGTTTAAAAGCTCACTGCAGTTGGTTTCACAGTTTGTAAGTGTATCCTCACTGACACATCAACCTCAGGGAAGGGTGACTGCACATTACTGTGTTTTGCTTCAGTCAGAGTAATCATTCACAGTTGGAAGCCATTAGCACCTAGAAGTGGTGTAGAGACTACACTATGTTTACATTTGATAATTGAAGTCAAAAGTTTGGTATTCAGCAGTTCTAAGTAGTTCACACCTCATTTGCATCTTCAAATGGCTGAATTTACACTAAAAGGTAACCATGAAAATATGGAACTTGAAGGGGAGGGGACTATTTTCAATCATGTTTATTGAGGGAGTGTTGGGATAAGTCCACTTTTTGGAATGCTTTTTCTATAGGGGGGTACTTAAGTTACATGGACCAGTTTATTTGGTAAACTGCATAATTATATATTACAGATGGCAGCCATGTCAGATACTGATTGCATTAATGGACAACTTATACACACTCTACTTAGCTACAGTTACAAGTACCAGTTAGGCAGGTATCTGCCATTCATTCATGTTCTTACACATGTATTTTTCTATTACAGTTTCAACATTTATCTTGATAGTTCTGAAGTTACAACTGTTGCCATATGGGGCTGATTCTGTCTGATACTAGCAGTTTACTACCATTGCATGGGGAAGTAAAGGTTATGAGCATTGTCTGGCATCAATTTTACTGTATGTATGTGCATAGGATGAAAGGTATTCCCCTTAGGTAGTCAGCATCTCTGCTATCCACTGACCCTTCATCAAAGTCAGAGCATGTTGTGCACACCTATATCTAACTACACCTGCAGAGGCTGAGGTTTCCCCCATCTGACTCCTCACATACATGTGGATGTGGTGACGTTGCCAGTGCTGGTGGAATGTTTGCTCCTAACCCTTGGTGTTCATACTGCACCTGTTTTTGCAGATTGATATTGCATAAGATAGCACAGACTGTGATCATTTCAGCACAAGTACTGGGGTTGTTCTACAGAGCACCCCCCCCCCATATATCTAGGCACCGAAACCATGACTTCAACAGCACAAATTCACACTCTATGATATTTCCTGTTTGGGTATGTGCCTCATTATAGTGTTCCTGTGTGTGTGTGTGTGTGTGTGTGTGTGTGTGTGTGTGTGTGTGTGTGTGTGTGTGTGTGTGTGTGTGTGTGTGTGTTCATTTCTGGTGGGTGCCATCAGCCATTATTTGAGTGCATACTCTGCACCCCCCAGTAAATGGCCTTGTAGGACATCACCCCTTGAAAACCTCTAGTATTGCTGTGAGGTGTG
Organism: Protopterus annectens; assembly: GCF_019279795.1. NCBI lineage: Eukaryota > Metazoa > Chordata > Ceratodontiformes > Protopteridae > Protopterus > Protopterus annectens. Next base: position 1,639,429,181 of record NC_056743.1, on the reverse strand, counting down.
TCAGATATGGGAGTTGTGGTAATTGCCTGGGTTGCCAGCACACACATTCGGGATGATTCCCCTAGCATTATACATGACCTGGCAGTTAATGGAGTGAAACCCTTGTCTGTTGATGTAGACTCTTCCCTGTTCCCCTGTGGTACACTGATCTCAATGTGTGTGCAGTCTGTCACAGCTAGGACTTCAGGGAAGTATGCTATGGGGTAGAACACCTGTATAGTTCTAGCTCTGTTCTCTGGGGCAGGGGGGAATAGATGTATATATGGCAGAACAGGGAAAATGTTAAACACATTAAATGTTTATGTTATGTCTAATCTGGGATATGCTTATTTTTTAATCATATGATTGGATAATTCTTTAATTGATCCCACTAATATTTTTTATGTCAATAAGATGATACTTCCAGAGTCTAGTTAGATACTATAAACTACTACAGTAAACAGTAACTGTATGTTTAAACTGGAATATGATATGGTATTGACTATCCCTGGATTCAGAAAAGCTTAACAAGATAGGGAAGCCTTTATGGTTCACAGACAATCCTACTACTAAGGTTATCCCATAAAGGGAGCCTTAGCAAAAAGGGTAATCAAGTGGGCAGAGCTCTGTGATAGTGAGGCTGCCTGGGGTAGTGACAAATGACAATTTATCTTGTGCTGGAAATGTATGTGAATCCCAACTTGCCTAGCTGAGTAAAACTTTTCTCTTGAAGGAAACAGTGACCAATGCAAAAAACACAGCAGTCACTCATTAACTTCTATGGGAATACTTTCCATGCAGGTGAATTCAGTAAAGACATGGGTGTGGGGGGCAATGTTACTGAGGCTGTGTATGTGTGCAGATGTGTGTTTCGCTGCAAGGGCATGAATGAAGCTGCATGAATGTGTGTGTGTGTGTGTGTGTGTGTGTGTGTGTGTGTGTGTGTGTGTGTGTGTGTGTGTGTGTGTGTGTGTGTGTGTTGTGGTGCATGTATGTGGATGAATGAGTGAATGTGGGTGTGTGTGGGTGAGGGATGCCTGGGAATGTGCATGTATGTGTGTGTTTGTATGTTTCTACTCTTGGATGGTTGGCAAAATATGTGTGTGTGTGTGTGTGTGTGTGTGTGTGTGTGTGTGTGTGTGTGTGTGTGTGTGTGTGTGTGTGTGTGTGTGTGTGTGTGTGTGTGTTTGTGTGTGTGTTGTGGTGTATGTATGTGGATGAATGTGCAGTCACCCTTCCCTGAATGAGTGAATGTGGGTGCGTGTGGGTGAGGGATGCCTGGGAATGTGCATGTATGTGTGTGTTTGTATGTTTCTACTCTTGGATGGGTGGCAAAATATGTCTGTGTGTGTGTGTGTGTGTGTGTGTGTGTGTGTGTGTGTGTGTGTGTGTGTGTGTGTGTGTGTGTGTGAGTGTGTGTGTGCATGTGTGTAGTGGTGCTTTTGCCTATCTGATGTATGGGTTGTTAGACAGAACACTAACATAGTCCGGTCTGACAACACAAACATTTGATTCAGAAATATGGTAATGAGTCAGTAATGAGGTCTTTTTGATTGCCTCCATTCCTGTCTGAGTGCTAAATGACCGACCCATGTTGGGAAATTAGCATGAGATGTTTTCTGAGTCTTAGGATATATAACTGAATACCTCTATAAATGAAAAAATATACAGGTTTGTAAGGCTTTTCACACATATTTGATTAAAATGATGAGGTGTTTTCATGAATTATTTAGCTTTTGTAAAATATTGTGAAATATTCAATATAAATGAAATGAATACTATGGCTGTGCTCCCAAATGCTGGAATGTAAGCTAAACAGTATAATTACTAAAAAAAGTAACTAAGCAAATGAGGTACTGATACAAAAAATAAAACTTTTAGCCATGGTGGTGCAGCGGTAGTGTTGTCGCCTCACAGCAAGAAGTTCTCCTGTTTGATTCTCGGCTGGAGCGCCTTCTGTGCAGAGTCTGCATGTCCTCCCTGTGGTCGAGTGGCATTCAAAAGACATGCTTAGAATGGACGTGCCTTCACTGAAGGTTGGGCATCAAGCTGTCACCTCGGCACCGTAAAAATCTACTGCCAATCATTAGCGGACCGGAGTTCCGCTGTGGCAACCCCTAACTGGGAAAAGCTGAAAGAAGAACAAGAATAAGTTAAAACTTGACCGTGAAATTGCAATTTGATGAAGTATTAATCATAGGATTGGGCATGCAGAGGAGAAACATATGTTACATGAATTTGTATTTAGTAATATATAAATCTTCATTGAAAAAATACTATTTACTGTGAAAATTACTTGGTTCTGTGAAATTATCACTAATGTGGTGCAGGGTTTATAACAACTAAATGAAATGCCAAAATGCACACACATCAAATCATTTTTAATCAATGTTGACATACCGCTTAACACTTAAAAGTAAACAAAGCAAAAAAAATGAAAATGAAAAATAACATAAACAAAAATAAAACAGCTTTATTTTCTACTCTTGTACCACACACAATGCAATTACATTCAAACCAGACCTGCCTGAACAACAGTGGAGTTATGGAAAGGGTTTTTGTAAATCAAGGTGTAGGGTTAGATTTACCCACCATCGCCTTAAAAATTCGAGCTAACCCTAACCCTTTTCACTGCCCCCAACTTAAACCCCTATACCTTACCTTACCCTACAAAATCCCTTTCCGTAAAACTACCACTACACAAGACCCTCTAATACACAACCCACATGCATCAACACGGGTCCATGTCATATGGTCGACTGTTCATTTGACTGAAAGTTCATTTGACTGAAAGTTCATTTGATCGACAAGCATTTTAGGTGGGGGGCTTTGCCCCCCACACCCCCCGATGTGGGGGGCTGTGCCCCCCACACCCCCCTAACTATATATATCAACTCCAGGGTCGCACAACATTGGGGAAGGGGGCAAATGCTTGTCGATCAAATGAACTTTCAGTCAAATGAACAGTCGACCATATGACATGGACCCATCAACACACACATACACACACACACACACACACGCATGCACGCACACACACACGCACGCACGCACGCACGCACACACACACACACACACACACACACACACACACACACACACACACACACACACTCACACACATCTCATTCGTTTGCCAGGGTTGTGCTCTCATCCCAATGAACTTTTTTCAAACCCAGACAGAGAGATCACAAACTACACAAACTAGTGCATAGAACACAAATGGCAACACAAAATGCATTTATCAAAACAGATATGATAAAAATAAGTAACAGAATACATGTAAGATATTTAAAATATTTAACATGAAGAGGAAGGAGAGAAGGGAAGATTGCAAGAAGAGTTGGTACTAATGGGAAACTTAGAGTGATCAGGACGATTTATACAAGACAATGAGCTAAGTAGAAAAAAAACAGATGCAGCGAAGCAACAAAAATGTATTTATTTATGACTGGTTGCAAAAAATAATTAAAAATCAGAAGTTTGGGCGTGTGCTGGGTTATGTATACAGCTGGTAAAGGTCTTATGTTGAGGGATTGTCAACAAAACCTTTACAGCTTGCTGATACAGTGAAACTGTATTTGAGAGCAGTTCTAAATTCTGGATAGATATTAAGGTCTTTCATTTTAGGAGGAGCAGATTTCCAAGACTAAACTCAGAAGTTGTGTTCAATTTGCTGAAGCTTTGTGAAAGGAGACTGGAATGATAGGGAACTGGAGGAAAAAATCCCAGCTGGTGTAGTCTTCTTTGTTATAAATTTGTCAGAAAGAAAAGAATAGGACTGGACTCAATTATAAGTAGCTAAAGAGGAAACCAACAGCAAATTAATCTCTGCTTAATACAAACCCTTTTTGCCTTTGATAGAACACAGCAGCATATATCTTGAGTGTACCTTATTATGATGAATGTTCCTCATTTTGAGTCTTAAAAAGTCTATATTCCTCACAGTTTCACATTGAAAGGGTCTGTTATTCATTCAGTAATAAGAATATTTTTTTAACTGATATCCATGTCAAATAATACTGCATCATATTACTTCATCAAAATAGCTTTTCATAAATGTAAACTGCCACATTTTGACCATTTTGTGAGCTTCCTACTTGAAGTTGTTTGCAAGGTTCTAGTTGGTATTCCATATTTGCCCATTTGTTTCAGATTATGAGAGGTAGTGGTCCACATTTGTAGATGATAGGTAGAACTATGCAGAGAAGTGTCATTCTGTTTAAGGAATGTGGTTAATAAAGTATTGGAGTTAACAGTGGTTTGTAAGAAAGTCAGATTTTTGGGAGAGGTGAATGCAGTTAGGGTCAGTCCATACACCGATCCAGAAATCAATGTACTTTTTCCTATGGTACTGCTCCCTTCTGGGGATAAGAAATGAGAGATTTTCTTGGCCGAAGAGCAAGTTGTTTAGTTTTGTTTTGGTTTGGTCAATGTGACATTGAATGTTAAGTCTTTCATCAGTCCAAAATGTTAATAGTTTTGATGGTTTAGTCATCTTCAATTACTATGTGTCACTGTGATGAGGCTGATTTGGATTCTTAAGAAGTACCAGAGATCATAGCTTTTATTTTGCTGGTATTAAGTAATGTGGTTATTTTAAAGCTGGAGAGACAAGGTGGCCATATCTTGCTCAAACACTGGTTTATTATATAAAGGTTTGAGTAAGAGCTGCAAAGATCCATAACATCTGTATAATGTAGCAGGGCATTATGTGACAAACTGGAGTATAGATGATTAACACAAACTGACAATATTTGCCTGAAATCCTTCTTCTTTAAGTCAGAAGTATTCCGAGGAAAAATAACTAAGTTTAAATATGACTTGTCTGTTACTGAAGTAGTTACCAGTCTATAGCAGTTGGACTGAAGCATGAATTAATGAGGGCAGTAAAGATAACTGTCTAGGTACTGAGTAAAATGCTCGACACAGCACTATAAAGATTGCTCCTGTAAGGTTCCCTTGGCCATATTCATTATTATGGGGTCTGTAAGTATCTAAATTGAGGACATTGTGTTCCTGTGACTGACTAGAAACCATGTTAGAATGGATAAAGCATATTGTACTTTGTTCAGGAATTTTGAAAGATGTAAAAAGCTTCTGCCAATTTAGTTTCCTCAAGTCTTTTGAGTTTTAATACCATGACAGGAATGGACTCCATTCCTACATTAGGCTATAATTAAAGTTCATCAAATTAGTATTGTTTCAATCTTTGATGTTAGCCAAAGGTGCTCTTCGCACACCTGCAATGTGCCCAGAACTGATTCCTTCTGCAATTTGTACAAAGTTACATGTATAGGTAGCATATCTAAATAAGATTGTAGATTCTTTTTTATCAGACCCAGTGTTAGCAAATGGATGATATTACCTCCTCAACAACAGTCTCCTGATCTTTGGTGAAAGTTATACTACTGCAGTGTATTCATTTCTTTTTAGCTCCCCAACTCACCATGAAGTTCTGCCCTTCCATCCACTCTGTAGATCGGTTTGGTGGTCATATGGCCCTTTCATCCCCCTGGTGTAAAATTTGAGTACTCTATGAGATGGAAACAAGCAACAACAGGCAAGTGCCCCAAACTTTTCAACACAAACTTTATGAACTAGAAAACAAGTTATTTAAAGTCAGCGGCTTGTGATGTGACAATTTATATTTAGGTACAAACATTAAGAACAAGCTTGTTCCAAATGGACTCAGAGTTTTCAAGTTTCCAAATGGGTTAAAAGCTGGAAGTTTGGAAACCAATGAACTTTTGAATATGTTTGATAGATTTGGACGTGAACTTGTCATTTATTATTAAAGTTAACAATGTGAATATCAACAAGTGCTTGGATGAATTAACCACACTAGATGATGAGATTGTGAATGATTTGTTATTTGACAGCAATGTGACTAAATACAATAATCCTTTTAAAACAGTAGAAAATTATGTTAAAGGAAATTTGGAAAGGAAAAAGAAAAAGATGGCTAGGGATGACAATGCATATTGTAATAAAACTGCTTACCCTTTACCTAATGCCTATTATGATGTGCATGAAGGTAGAAGTAGAGAAAATAGAAACCAGAATGAATCAGAATACGAGTATGGTTACAGAATGGGGAATTCACAGGAGGGTGAACCAGATGATTATGATAGGAATTACCCCCCCCCCCCGAGGAGATCAGAAAGGATAGAAAACAGAAACAGACAAAAAGTTTTTTTTCCACAACCCCACACCCCAAGAGGGGGGGAGGCAGGGGGAGGGGTACACGGTTCAGCAGCTAGACTCCCAAGAAGAGACTGGGGGAAATAATTCTTAATAAATTGTTATTTGTATTGAAGCCAGGGTACTGTCCTACAGAAGTTAATATTTTTAACTATAGACTAGAACTTTTTTCTCTGTTTGAATAAGGCTTTAAGTTTGTGCCTTCACATAGTTTAAATGTGGTAGATGTTATTACTGAAGTAAAGTTCTTCACTAGAAGGTTAAACCTCAAAGTATTTTTAAGGAACAAACATTAGATAAGGAAAACAACTCTGGGGCAAATTTAAGAAAGAAGAGCTGTTTCAACCCCCCCCCCCTCCACCCAGTGATTTCAGCATTTGAAGGGGCTTGTTGAACAGACATTTATTCTTCACTAAGTACTGAAAATAAGAAAGATAATAAATACTGTAATATAACTAAGGAAGAGATGGACCTTATAAAAATGATTCGGGAAGATGAAGAATTAAGGGTGATGAAACCAGATAAAGGTGGGGGGTAGTCTTATTTATTAAAATGGACTATGTTAACAACATGTTTGAAATTTTTTTATGATACAAACAACTTTCAAGAGGCATCAAGAAATGAGATTTATATTGCACATGTGAAAATTCAACTATTATTATAAGACTCGCTTTTTCAAAATGTCATATCAGAAGAATACATGAATGTTTAAAGTCAGATAATGTATTACTCCCAGTAGTGTTTGGGATACCGAAAGTCCACAAATGTGTGACCCAACCCCCATTTAGAGTCATTATTTCTGCACAAAATGGACCAACTTGTTAATTAAGGGTATTTGTAGAGTGTTGAAAAATGCAATAGCACCCTTAATTATTTGTTAAAAGGCTCTTGGGATCTGCTATCCAAAACTGAACAAGGTTGGTATACAGACCGGTGTTGCTTCTCTACAATAGATGTTAAGGATTTATTTACTTCTCTTCCCCACCAAGAGGGATTAGAATTATTTCATGAGGCAATCCAAGAGAGATTAGAATTATTTCATGAGGCAATCTGTAAGCCTACCAACTTGGATGAGACAATAATTAATTTTATAATGTTAGTTATGGAGGTTATTTTGGACAACAATTATTTTAACTTTAAAGGGGTTTATTTCAAACAATTGAAAGGGGTAGCGATGGGTGCAAGCTGTGCACACATCTTTGCGAACTTGGTCCTTCATGCTTGGGAGGCTAGGCATGTGTTAAATAGTGTATTTTCTACTAATTGGATTGGTTATTTCCATTTTTTTGATGATATGCTTATTACATGGAAGGACAAGAACCAACACAATGTGTAATTTTTAGACTACCTAAACAGTATTTTAGCATATTTTGAATTTACAGGAAACACCAATGACAACTCTATTGATTATTTGGACATTACACCAGCTAAGGACACTGTGAGAAAAAAGTTTACCACAACAATTTATAGGAAAGAAACATTTTCTAACAACTATTTAGACTTCCATAGTTGCCATCATAGTCATATTAAAAGGAACATACTTAAAGGACAGCTGGTTAGGGCCACCCGTATGTGTTCAGAAATCGAACTGTTTGAAATTGAAGTAAACAAAATAAGGAGTATGTTTCTACAAAGAGGATACCCAGAAAAATTAGTGAAAGGTTTGTGTGGACAGATAAAAACAGGATGGGGGACCAACTACAAACCTCTGTTGGGTGGGACCAGTGGACTGGAGAATGGAGAGGACACCCCAGGAAACAGTACAAACTTTAACAGGGGGATGGTGATTCCCTACACTTCTAACAGTAATAACATCAAGGATATTATTCTGAAAAACTGGGTGATATTTAAAGGGAATTCTGAGATTTTGAATTGTGTACGTAACGAACCACATTTTATTAACAAAACAGGGAGAAACTGTAAATCTCTTTTTGAACAACATATAGGTAGGTACATCACAGTCAAGGGCACCACAAGTTGTGATGTCTGTAGACAGTGTGAGCATATTTGGAAAGGAAGGACTATTATACTTCAAGGTATACAGTTTCTGGTTAACCTACATAGGGGAAATTGCAATACCAAGGGACTAGTTTATATAGCGGTCTGTGAAGGATGTGGGCAGTATTATGTAGGTAATAAAGAGAGACGACTAAAAAAGAGACTATACGAACATTTGTATGCAGTACAGAAGGCAAATACTAACAATGCATTGTTTAGACATACAATCGAATGCCCCAACTATACTGGATTTAAATTCAGAATTTTAGAGGTTTTGTCTGTTGACCCTAGAGGGGAATGATGGGAACTATTGCTAGAAATAAAACAATTCCAATGGCAAGTAAGATTAAATGCTGTCCAACCCCCAGGTTTAAATGATAACATTTCCATACTCCGTATTCTAATGAAGAGAGCATTAGAATTGTGATTTCTCAAGTTGTTACTTAGACCAGGCATTAGGGGCTAATTGAGTATTCATTTAAGAAGTAAGGGTGTGGTATAGTTCTCTACCATTTTTTGATTCCCTGACATGGTTTTAAAATGTATTGTTTCTGTTTGAAACTGAGCCTTATATACTCACATCTATATTTTTAGCAGTCACATACAAGCATGAACTTTTATTAATGGTACATGTGTAAACCATATATTTTAGAATGTATTCAGCATTCAAATTAAAATACATTTTTATTTTTCAATAGGTGCATATATGTATGTATGTATATATAATTCTGTTGTTATGAGATACAAGAATTGTTTGGGGTATATAAAAGTAACATGACAATCTTATTTTAAAGTTTTTATAGCAGCATATATATCTTTAAAAGTTGATGAGTTGACAATATTAGTTAATTGGGTAGGGTTTATAAGGAAGTTGTATTTATACTATGTTTGTTCTGATGAAGTCCTAGTATTAAGTGTGGAGGGATGAAAGTGCTTGACGGAGGTGATTACAAAATTTTTTTGGGATTTTATGACTATGCTGAATTTTTTAACTCAGACGTGTGAAGGTCTCAAACTGAGGTTTTTTCTTTATTCTTTGAGATGGAGCCATTATTCCTGTGTTATAGACCAGAGTTTCACATTGAAGCCCTAGCTTCCATGTGCTGAAGCATCCAAGGGGTTGAGTGCAATTAGCTGGTGCAATGTGCACACACACACACCTCCATACATATGCAAACGGTGTTCCTTCCCCCATTGTAGAAAGCACCTCTGTGTCAGCCCCGGTATTCACTACAGTATATACCACTGAGAGTGCAGCCAGCTACACACCCTTCTCCTCTCCCCAAAGAGAGGTCAGTCTACTTGGCCACTTTGTCCTAAATTCCCTCACACCAGCTCTAATACTTGCCCAAGCCACTAATCCAGTTGAGGTCACCTGACTCACAGGTAGGAATTTAGTTTTCCATGCTAGTAGAGTTTGCTTTTATTTATTTTATTTTTTATTTATTTTACATTTGTTAACCGGGAGAGTCCGACTGGATACATGTCCATTTTCAGCTGAGGCCCGGGGAGAAAAGCTCCAGATACATAACAGACATATGAACATTGTTAATGCAAAAAAAGGAAGATAGTTGAGTTCTAAATACAATATAAAGATACATCACATCTTGGGAAAAAAATAGCAGCATATAAAAAAAAAAACATAGGTCAGTTACAAAGGTGAGGCGCCTTGTTAAAAAGCGGTTAAGGATAGTGAGGTAAGAGAAGGGTAAATGATAGTGGTTAATCAGGTTTGGAACAGGGACATTGCCAGAGAGTATTGAGATGGGGTTTAAGCTTTTTTTTGAATTGTAGGAGTGAAGGTTCTGAGGTGAGCATGGTCGGTAGGGAGTTCCACATTCTACCTACAAAGTTTGAGAATAGAGAATCCCCAGCAGAATTATTGGCTTTGGTAGTTTGAGCTAAGATCTTATTGGAGGAGCGTAAAGATTGCAGGTTAATATAGGGGTGAATGATGTTTTTCAGAGCTGGTGTTTTCTCTGGGTGATACAGTATCTGGTGAGCCGTTTTGAGTTGGTTGAAATGGAGTTGGCTGGAAAACTCTAACCACCCTAGTTGCTTCAAGTTAGTGCAGTGGTGCGTTCTAAAGGTGGAATTTGTGGCAAATCTAGCCATGTGATTGTAACAAGAAGCAAGTTTGTTAAGGGTTGTCTTGTTTAGGTTTGTAAAAAGGGGGGAGGCATAGAAAAGAGTTGATAGTAGGTGTGTGCTGGCAATTGTAATTTTAGCGTGAGGAGTGAGAAAGTGTTTTACTTTATAGAGAGCCAAGCTTTTATTGACGGTTTTGATGGTTAGATTGAAATGGGTGTCAAATTTAAGGGAGTTATCAATGGTAACACCTAATAGCTTTGTGTGAGCTTCTGGTGATATAGTGATTCCATAGAGAAGGTGGGGGGAAGAGTCTTGTTAGTGGGTGAGAAAGTAAGTAGTTTTGTTTTGTTGGGGTTGAGAACTAGTTGACGACTTGAGAACCATTTTTCTATTAGGTTGAAGGTGTCTTGGGTTGAAGCAGTGAGGTCTGCCAGGTTGGAGGCAGTGCTGATGATAGTCGAATCATCTGCATATTGAATGCATGTGGCATGGGGGTGATTGTGGGCAGGTCATTAACAAAGATGGTGAAGAGAAGAGGGCCAAGAATAGATCCTTGGGGAACTCCAAGTGTAACAGGTAGGCATGTGGATAATTTGTCCTGCCATAGAACAGCCTGTTGCCTATTGGACAGGTAGGATTGGAACCATTTCAGTGTGGAATTGCTGAGTGATAGTTTTTTTAATGTATGGAGGAGTTGAATGTGGTTCACCATATCAAAGGCCTTGGAGAGGTCTAAGAAAATAGCAGATGATAGTTTATTATTGTTTCTGAAGTTATTGATGGTATTAGAAAAGGATAGTAGGGCTGATGTGGTACTGTGATTTGGCCTGAAGCCATGTTGGGAGTTGGCTAGAATTTTATTTTTGGTGAGGTGTTCCATCAGTTGTTTGTGGACACACTTTTCCATAATTTTGGCCAGGGTTGAGAGTATAGCTATAGGTCTGTAGTTGGTTAGCTCTAGTGAGCTACCACCTTTATGGAGAGAAATAATGTGGGACATTTTCCATATGGAGGGGATGAAGGCTTCTGACAAGGTACGGTTTATGATTATGGAGACGGGATAGGAAATGGCCTCAGCTGCTTTTTGCAGAAACTAAGCTGGGAGAAGGTCAGCTGCTAGCTTAGTGGGTTTTAGTTTTTTAAGAAGAGATGTTATAGAGGATATGGGTACTGGATCGAAGGTAAATAGATGATCTGATGTAGTTGTAGTATTCTGCTGGCATGGGTAGTGGAGTGGGCTGGTTGTTTGTTTGAATTGTGTGGCCAGGGATTGTATAGTTTCTGTGAAGAAACTATTGAATGTGTTAGCAATGTTTACAGGGCACTGTATTTTGTAAGTTGTTGGAGTGGGGGTGGTTGCCTGGCCTGGGTGCAGGAGCTTGTTTAAGCCTGCCCAGAATTTTTGTGGATTATTAAGGTGTTTGGGTTGGAGGTGGAGGAAGAAGTTTTTTTTATTATTTAAGATCATTCTTTTAGTTTCATTTCTAAGTTGCCGGAAGGTTTGGTGGGAGTGTGGGTCTTTAGAGGTACGCCATGTGACCCACATCTTGTTTCTAGATAGGATTTTGGATTTTGTTTCCTTAGAGAGCCATGGTGCGTTTTTTTTTTTTAATTTTAGATGTAGGAGTTATTGTGATGAAATCCATTACATTAGTTAGACAAGATGTAATAAAGATGTTCAGGTTCCATTGCACACAGAGTTAAAGCCCTGACTATTTCCTAGGGGATATGGAATGGATTACCTGCTGAAGTGCTGGATTAGCAGACTGGAGAGTGATGGAAATAAGACCCCAGCTGTGGCACTTCCACAATAGGGAGAAGGTATTTGTGGAGTTCCACTAAAAAGATCCACCACAGCAAATGCTCCTGTAACCTGAGACTGAGTGAGTATGAGCCCACCAAGAGTGTGCATGCAATTTAAAAGGATATTGCACATGTGCAGGAGTGTGCACTTACACTATGCCCAGCACAGCCAGTATTGCTCTGTTCTCTGGCCAACAATAGGGAACTTATTAGGTGCATAAAAATACCTTAACCCCCACCAGTGGCTAATGGCCACAGTCCACTGCTCTTCCTTTCATCTTCCTGGGTCATCAAACACCAGGGGTCAGGAAAAATGAATGAGTGGATAAAAAACAGGCATTTGATGGTCACAAAGAGGGATGGAGAAGGAAGTTTGGAAGGAATATGGTTAAAAGAGTACATCCATTTGATATTTGCAGTGGAGGGGAAAGAGGCAAAAATGATACTAAAAGTATTGCTCAAGATTGAGTATGCTTTTTTACCATCATTTCTTTCCTTACGTTCTAACTTTTGTTTGCTTGTCACAGTGTGAAACAAATGGATAAATCCTTGACCAGCCAGGATTGGTTACTCACTGAGGCCTTGACTGAGACAACTGGGAAGGATGGATGAGGTCATTGCCAGTTTGGTTATCCTGGAGGGGTGCCGCAGGAATCACCATAGTAAGTTGTCCTAGTGACATCCAGGTCACCCCAGGTACTGGAATCAAATTAGATTACATTGAAAAAGAACTGCGATTCAAACAAAGCACATGGGGGAGACAGAATAAGTACCAATGACCTGGGAACACTTCAGGAAGAACTTACACTGCCATTATATCTATTATTCACTAGGTCCTATACATATAGGGAGATTCCTCAAGATTGGAGACATGCACTTATTAAGCCCATCTTTAAGGGAAAGGGGAGTAGGACAAACCCAGAGTCATACAGACCCTTGAGTCTACTTTCATGTTGTGGAACATTAATGGAGAAGGTAATATTGGACAAGTTATTGTCAGAACTGGATAGGTTGGGACTTGAGACCATATATCAGCATGCATATGTTGAAAATAGATCTATTACTATGTGTAACATGATGTTCTATAACAATATAATAACAGCTATGAATGAAAAATTGTGCTGTGATGTGATTTATATAGATTTAACTTCAGCATTTTACGGGGTCATACACAAAACACTGATCAATAAATTAGTACAACTAGGTATTGATGTACTGTTGATAAGATGAATAGCTGCATGGCTTACATATATGGCATGGCAAGTATCATACAGCAACTGGACAGGTGAAATCCTTGGTTACAGTCAGGGTATCCCACAGGGCTCTGTCCTAGGCCCTTACTTGTTTAGATTGTATGTTTCAGACCTTACTTTTTCAGTCTATATGCTAACGACCTAAAATTGGGTAAACTGATTACAAGTGTTACAGATAAGGCATGTCTGCAAAATAATTTGACTAAATTGACCATTTGGGCACAGGAGAATAATATGTTGATAAATACATCAAAAACTAATCATATGAGATTTGGGAGACATAAATTGAAAGGTGAATATTTAATACAGCACACAGTGATTGAAACTGTAGACTCATTTAAGGACCTGGGTATATGGGTAGATTCAGCTATGAGTTTTTCTAATCATATCAACCAATTGGCTAATGATAGTTACAGAACTATAGGGTATATGAAAAGATTTATAAAATCTAGGAAATCAAACATAATGAAGTTGTTCTTTGTTATTTACATTAGACCCAAACTTGAGTATGGAATAACAATATGGAAACCCGACAGGAAAACAAGTATGAATAAACTGGAAAGAGTACAGTGGAAATATACCAAGGGCATCCATGGATGTGAAAATCTAAGTTATTATAAAAGACTAAAATATCTGAACTTGTACAGTGTCTCTTACAGATATCTAAGAGGACACCTTATTCAGGTATATAGGGCATTTAGGGACAACTACCTCTGGGAATGTTTGGGTTATTGAAAAGTACTAGAGAATCATCAGACAGCCTATGTAGAACATTATATATGAATGAGAAGTGTACTAACTGGTTCTCTGACAGAGTAGCTGATGCAAGGAACAGACTACCAAATTACATTAAAGTAAGTACTAGTTAAGATATTTTTAATAACAGCCTGGACATTTATTATGGGAACAAGTGTTGATGTATTGACCAGCTAGAAGGGCATTAATGCTCGTGCTTGAAACATTTGCATGTATGCATGTATGTATGTATGTATGTATGTATGCTGGTGACATCCATTGGAAGCTGAGAGATGCACCAAGACGCATTAGGTCAAAAGCACAGATGACTTGCCAAACCATGCCTCACAGTACAGCGGACATCAAAGCATGTGTGATTAAATGGGCCCAGCACTGCAACCACACCTCAGGACAGCAGGTGGATGGCATCTGTGGAGTATCAAAAGCAGAGCATTAAGCAATGTCTTGGATGATGGCCAGCACATGTTCTGGAGAACACAAGATTAATAATCTGTACTTGTTTCTGCCATTTATCTATAAAGTATTTACAAATGTAATAACGCATTTAATCTGAATAGCTGAATATTGTTTTCTCAAGGAATTACTGGAACTACAGCAATTAAGCTGTAATTTCCTTGCTTTTTACTTTGCATGTTATTATTTTTAAATTGCAGTGCTACCTATTAGACAAAACAACATGCTTTTAACAACTGATACCTGGTATAATGGTATTATAATGTAAACAGAAACTGTTTTCTGTCCTGAATGTGGCTCCCTAAGGATACCTTCCAGTTTATACTTCCTTTAATTTCCATCTTTATATTTTTAAGTCTATTAATGACAAGTCCTTTTAAAAAATCTATTTGACTGCAGTGCAGTGAATGTATTTAATATCAGGATAGGATTTTAGGTTCAAGCCTAGGAATAGATTCTGATTTCAGTGAGTAGATTTTGCTGTCAGCGTGTTGCTTTATTAGTTGCAATGTTTCTTTATTTAATCCATATTACATTTATAACAGACAGCACAATGCCCTTAGGAAATGTGATGTCTTTATAAAATTTTAAATGAGTTATGTTTTATGTTAGCATTTTGTCACCATTGGTAAACCATTTGATGGTAGATGTTTAGTACTCTGGATTATGTTAAACATGGTATTGCATCATCGAATGCAAAACCTACCTCTACAAGTGAAAAACTTTGGCAGTCATTCGTGACAAGTTTAACATAAATCTGACTGCAAAGCTATTACGAAACATACAGCTTGGCTTTGTTTTACTGTTTTACTAAAACCAAAGTAAAAAAATAAGGAAAGCAAAAGCTGTAAAAGAAGCATGTACTTTTCTTGTTTGTTTGTATTCATGGTATGACAAAGCAATAATGCATTCTGTTATAATCTCCTATTATTCTAGAGTATAAATTCATTCTCTTATAATCCCCTGTTATTCTCGAGTATAAATACGTTCTCTTATAATCCCTTGTTATTCTCGAGTATAAATTAAACTGCATTAGCCTGTTTTGACTTTGGCACTTAAATCTTTTTTTCAATTCAGAGGTTATGAGCTTACTCAAACAATGAATCATGGATTTCAGCTGATGTATGTGTACAAGCCGACAGATATTGTACTCCCATTCAGTTCTTACATATATAAAGGGAAACACTTAAAGGCTTACTTTATAATAGGATATATTTTCTATTGTAGGAACAACAGGGCAGTCCCTAGAACTGTTTGTAACCGGTACAAAATAAATGATTTGTACTTTTAACCAATGCAGGCACTATGCAAAACAGCATCAGAACAAACTAGAAACCGGGAAGCTACTAAGCTAGACAAGGCTAACCATTTCAGCCATGCCCCTCGTGGGATATAACCCCAAAATATATTTTACAGCAGAATGATAAGCAACATATGCTGTAATACCTCAGTGTGTGCCATTACCAAAAAATTTAACAAAGGAATGAAGTAAAGTGAACATTATTTATTCTGACCAATAATGGCATGTATACATTTCTGTTTGTACTCAGGAAAGCAGTTCAGCTTTCAGCAGGTCACAAAGGCCTACACATACAAGTTAATAGCAGTTACTGGGGAACAGACAACCTGAACATTGTCACCCTGACTGGAGAGCAAATGTTCTCCAGTAGGGTATTAATGTACAGGTAATGCCCACTCAAAAACAAGTTAACCACTTCACGGCAGCATATTAAGGTGCTATGAAACTCGGACATTGAAAAAACAAATTGCTCTAATTTTGTATGCTCTGTAAGCAGTACTTTGCTGTTTAGTGAGTATAAAATTAAAATAAAAAGTAAATTAATGGAAAAAAGACAAGTGTGTGTATGTGTGAATTAATGTGTGTATGTTTCTGTCTGCATATTTGCATGCATGAAAGCATAAGTGAGAGAGAGCACTGACTGCAGGTTTAACATAATGGTTAAGGTTTCACCTTATAGAGACAAGGTACAGGGTCTAATTCTTACCTCAGATTACTGGATAGGCTTAAAACAGCCCTTCAGGGCAGTAAGCCTGCTATGAACCTATATGGTCATTGATAAGTACTTGGCCAGCTGCTCTTGTGGGTCATTTTAAGCCTAGCCAATTTCCTTTCAAATGTTAGAATGAAACAATGTATCATGTCTCTGAGGTAAACACCTTAACAATTATGCCTGCTCCCAACATATTTATTGTTGATACAGGCAGTCCATAAACACTGAAGTGTGAAACTCTTAATTTCTGGCATTATTAACTGATTTTAATCCTCAGTGATTTATCAGGAAATAAGTACCCAGAGCAGCATTATGAGCAAAGTGAAGGACACCAAATAGAGTGATATGTTAATAATACCCTCCCAGAGGTGTAGAGGCCCTCTGCCTGGGGCCTGGTCCTCAGAACAACCCTGGATCTTCATTATTTACACAAAAACACATACTCTGGAGGGAATTATTGCTTCCTTGAATCATACATATCAGAAAAAAAACTAGGTATGGAAAGGAAAGACAGGTACCTTATTCAGCATATGTATTTTATATCATTCAACTTAATGATAAGAAAATTAATACAGAGCATGTGGATGAATATTTGTGAATCATACACACCACATGGCATGTACAGTTGTTATTTAGTGGACAAAGAAAACAGCACTACATGTCAACAGATAGAATGTCTGCATTACTATCATTCTAACTACTAGTTAATGTAGAATGATTAAGCAATAACTGATGATGTTGGTGTGGTATATTAAGATTTATCCATGGTTGGTGTGGTTTAATCATGAGGGCAAGCCTGAGTGATTAAATAAAGCCAACCATGGGTAAATCTTAATATACCACACCACAGCATCGGTTATTGCTATTATACAATGAGATTATTTAAGAAAAAAATGCTTACTTTTCTTAAAAAATGTCTTTGTATAAGGGCGCCATGCTGTCATATATCCTGTCGCCTTTTTTGATGTACTGCGCATGCGTATGGGACTTGCATTTCCATGCATACCCAACACATCAGTGCTTTGTAAAGGAAGCAATGGAAAAATAAGATCTCCATTGCTTTGTTTTTCTTTTCTTTTTTTAAATTAAAAAAAAAAAAATGTTTCAGACAGTTTAGGGGTAGGCGAGAGACAGAATGGAGGAAATACAAGGAAAATCAGGTACGTGTCTTTAGTTTTGAATAACATACCATATTTTCCTAGTATTTTCTCTGTCCTGTCTTTCTGCTATGTCTGGAGACTGGAATTCAGTTTTTATTTATTTAATTTTTGGTAACAAAAAAAAAAGGTTAAAAGTTAGTGTATACTAATGGGAAAATGTCCGGGTGACCAGACCTTTTTCCGTTGGTATATGCTGGGATTTACAATGGGCATGCTGATTGGGCTAACCAATCAGCATGCTTGTTTTGGAGTATTAATGGCCAGTCATTGTATAATACAGCAATAAGCCATGGCTGGGTATGGATAATGCTGGATTTACCCACGGTTGGTGTGGTTTGGTCATGAGGGAGAAGCCTGAGTGGGAACAAACAAAGCCAACCGTGGGTAATTTAGGATTGTCCACACCCAGCCATGGGTTATTGGTATTATACAATGGCATTATTTAAGAAAAAAACACTTACTTTTCTTAAATAATGTCGTTGTATAATGGCACCATGATGATCTTCCCCATTTTCCCCAATATCATGAGGCTTTCTTGATGTACTGCTTATGCATATGGGACTTATGTTCACATGGTTATGCAGTACATCAGTGTTGTGTAAAGGAAGCATTGGACAAAGGAAGATCTCTATTGCTTTTTTTCATTTTTAATTAAAAAAATAAAATCCAGAGACTTCAAACGTACAGGAGAGATGGGACAGAGAAAATATAAGGATAATCAGGTAAGTTTCTCTAGTTTTGCATAACATACCTGATTATCCTTGCATTTTTCTCTGTCCTATCTCTCTGATTCTTTTGAAGTCTCCAGTTTTTATTTTTGTAAGTTTATTTATTTTTTTTTAAATTAAAGAAAAGTAGAATTTCCATAGCATGTATTAATAGAAGAAAGTCTGTGTGACTGGACTTTATTCCATTAGTATATGCTCAATTTACAACATGCACGCTGGTTGGGCTGACCAATCAGCATGCTTGGTTCTGAATGTTAATGGACAGTCTTTGTATAATATGCAATACGTTATTTCAGTTGTCTGTGAAAGGGCCACAATGATCACAAACACCTATGATACATATCAACAGCTGAAAAGGGCAAATTAATTTTATGAAAGCACAAATAAGTAACTGGACTGTTATTTCACAGCAGGATTTATTAATCAATGGGGTACATCACGTCTGTGCTCCAAACCTGACCATGAGAAAGCAGTCAAGACCTGTATTAATAAAGATGCAATCATATCGGCAGAAATAACTGATCCTGACAAAACCATGAGAAAAGGGCAAAGTATTAAAACTGGAGACAGTAGAGTGTGAAAAATGATTATTCGCTGTACACCAGGAAAAAGAGATGCACATTTATCCCAGCAATTAGGGAATGTTGACAGGCAGGTAAAAGATTTGGGTTGTTGTACTCAGGTATCTTCAGAATATTTTTTTTCCTGGGGGTCAAATTCAGTTTTTGATGTAGAGCAGACTAAGAAGGAAATATAAACACTTGTCCAAAAAAAAGTGAGCAATCAAACAAAGGGGGACTCTGCTTCTCATTCTTCTGATAATAAAGCTTATAGAGAGACGCTGCCAGTAAAACCTTTTCCAATGTTCCAAAGCAAAATGCTTGAGAAACAGGAAAAAGCCCAGGAGTTGACTAAAAGAACTGGAAGTACCTTGGACTTGAACCAGATTCTGGAGTTGGGAGATTCAGGTGAACAGGAAGAAGACCAGCAACATTGAAATTAGCAAATAAATGTGAGACTATAAAGCATCACTCATTATAAAAGTTAAGTTTTGTCAGCTCATTACTTCCTGTTTAAAATGGTTGAGTTGATGTGTCTTGGCATGCAGACATATAAGCAACTAATAATGCAGGCTTTTGAAAATTTCTTCAAGTCAGAAAGGTAGGAATGAGTTCTGTGAAATGTGGGGATGGTATTGTGACATCTGTTGTGCCATATGTAAAAAGAAAGCTTATCTCCAACATAATGCTACATCTATTAGCCATCAGTCAAATTCACCACTATGTCTGGCTAAAAATACCTTCCAGCATTTGGCGGAAAACATAAATGACATGGCTGGACAAAAAGTTGGATACCTTCCTCAATATCATTATAAAACACCATTACTATTACAATATATACAAATATTAAGAGGAAATGCTGCAAGATCAGTTATAGCACCACCTCAGGAGAAGGTGAAGTTCCTCTATAAGGGGAAATTAACATCTGGCAGAAATACACATTCATCTGGTGAGACTTGATAAAGGAGATTGTGAGAAAACCTGGTCTTTCAAAAAATATGAAATGGGTCATGATTAACTGGTACCCTATTCTTTAAAGTATTAAGGAATGAAAGGAAAGGCAGGATGTTGTGTCAGGAAATATGTAACAAATAGGATTCATTGTGTGGTGTATGATGAAGGTAATGGCACCACATAAAGTGAAATAGGTCAAGAGAAGGAGAAAGAAAATTAGGGGGTACAGAAAACAGGCGAGATAGGGATGGAATTTACTGGAAAAAATTGACAAAGGAACCAAGATAATGGGAGCAAATAATTAGAAATGGAAAGGTAACAGAATGGGAAGAAGCCAAGAACACATTTGGACTGCAGGCTAGAGACAGCCTTCCCTCTCAAGTATTGATATCAATGTATATGCAAAGGGAAAGGAAAGGGGGGTCCTAAGTGAAAGACCAGTGTTGGCAGAGTTTGTAATTGAATCTAGAACAGAAGCTGCCATTAAAAAAGGATAATTAGTAGGGCATATAATATATTACATGATAACAGGAATCAATCAGAGGAGGTTAGAATGGATTGAGAAGAGAGACTGCATAAGCAATATACAAAAAAAAAAACAATTGGGTATATGTATGGCTTCCAAATATACATCAAACTCTAGAATATTTAGGGGGTTTTGCTTGTAAGTATCTGCATAGGTATTTTATACCTCAAACAGACTCCAAAGAATTTTTCCTCAGGTAGACTGTAAATTTTGGAGATGTGATTGGGAAGAAAGAAGTAATTGAAAACATAGTTTGAGAATGCAATCAGATGGCAGACTTTAAAATTTCCTGCAGACTACTCTGTCAGAAATATTAGGTGATTAAATGGGAGTAACTAAGGGAATCATTTTTTGATCTGTAATACAGGATCTGAATTGCCTAGACATGGTAAGTAAGGCCTTGCTGAATTTAATTCTGGTAGCTGCCAAAAAGCAATTACTAGAAAATGTGTATTAGAAGTATTGAATATAGTAACAGAGACAAAAGAACTGGAAGTGGGACCTTGAAATAGGAGCAAATTACATAGGAAAAAATGGGAACCATGGGAACAATACATGAAGAATAATGTTTTGAAGAAGGAATGAGGTTTAATGGAAGGCAAGAATTGAATGAGCCATGTAATGTTCAATTGACAATGATTCTATAGAAGATTATACATGATATGCAATGCTTGCAGCTGAAAATATGTCAGTATAGATTGTTTTCATTTATATAAAAGTATGATTGCCTATGTCATAAGTGATAATTCAATAAACATGTTTTTGGTTAAATGAAGCGAGAGCAGAAGTAGGAAGTTGGGAAATGTGACGGAGGCACAATATGCATAGGCTGCCATGTTTTTCATATAAGGGTAAGAAGCTGCTAAAGGGCAAAAAAATGGCAGGGGGATAAAAATGGTAATTTTAAAGGGACAGTCCAAATTCCCTGAACCAGATTTTAGCATCCTGAAATTAAAGATAGAGAAATGTATGTATTGACATCTATTTATTGTGAAAGGCTGACTGGACAAGAACCCATTTGCAGAGGAGGCCCAGGAAGAAAAGCTCCACAGAATACAAATTACAATACTAGGTCAATATCACTCACAATAAAATATACAATGGTAAGAGAGGAATATAAATAAATAAAATAAATCGATAAAAATGTATACATTTAATACATTTGGGATGAATAAGCATTAAAGAAAAAGAGAGAAATGTGTAACTTAAGTGCAAAATGAATATGAAAAGAAAAGAAAAAAACAGTAGTTTTAGTGGGAGAAGGTAAAGGTTTCTTTCTGCAGAAAGAGAATGAAACATCTCAGGCTATGGATAGGACACTGTTTGTACTCTGAGTGAAATATAGTACAGAAATAGAAGAATACTTGAAAAGTAATGTGAAGATCAGAGGCAGTACATAGTACGGTAGTGATTGAACTGATCGCTGAAGAGTGATCTCCTTACAATGTGGATTACCAATGCCATTGGCATAATGTAAACAAGGGCAGATACCAAAATACTTATGCCATATTGCTAGGGTATACTAAGGGAAGGTCAACAAGATAGTGTTTGGCAGCATACAGCACCTGAAATCATCAAGACAGTATGACAATTCCTTTTTGAGGCATGAGATACAATGCTGCCAGTCCCAACAGCATGAAAACTGAAGTGAAATTTCAACCAGCAGCACTGAGTTGCAAACTACAGTTCTAAAGCTTTAATGTACTTTTGTTGGGGTCTTCACTACCATGCATCCTCAACATGAAGGGCTGTGCCCCCACATCTGCTACTTACATGTACTGGCTTAAAGATTACTATACCACAGTACAAAGGGAATACTCCAGTGTTTTGCTATTTTGGACGTAGCATGTATTCTCCATAAGTTAAACATAACAATTCATACATCCAAGGATCACAGTTATATCCTTAGACTGGTTGCCCTTTCATTCGACAGTACAAAGAAGGCTGGTAGCTAAGCTGGATAAGGTAAAAGTATAAGAGTACATGGTCACATTTTATTTCTTTGCATTATTTTTTTTATTTTGACAACTAGGCAAGCAAACTGACCCTTTTCATCCTTGACCCAGGCACCATGGTGTAGGACACAACAGAAAATTATTCATAGACTAAAGAATACACAGAGTTGTACATGGTGCACTAACAAAGTACAGACAATACATTTGTATATTATTTACAACTTGAAATGCAAATACTATTATTATTTACAGTATCTGTAGTTAAGGTGGGCTTTTAACTAATGGTCATTTGTTAAAAGTATATCTTTATAAGAAAGATGTGATGACACTGTAAGGTGCAAGGACGAGTGATTGTCATGGAAACAAGATAAAATGTGTGGAAAGCTGGCAATAGGACTGAACTGAGAGTAGTAAGAGAGCTACAGTCAAAGGAAGAGTACGTCAGTAGTGAAATATAGCAAAAGTCAGTCTTTTTGGCCAAAATGAGGTGTAGTATCTGAAACCTGTGTTGTTAAATTTGTTTGCATAAAAATGGTATCATTCATGTTGTATTTTACAGGTCACAAAAAGAGGAGCAAAATTAGTAGGAAGAAGAAACTGTATTAATAAAGACTTAAGAAAGGACACACTGTGGGTAGCAGATGGTAATGAGATTCAGTGCCCCTAGGTGCATGGAGCTACACCTGAGCGGAAATAAACATGGATTGTTATACACGCTGGTATTTGTAATTTAAAGTCAAAGAACAAGAAAGAAAGTTTACAGTAGCTGTAACTGCAGCAATGAACTACCAGGAATATAGTGAGTAAAGCATTATCCCTGGAGAGCAGAATGCTGTGTATTTCTAGGAGCATACACTTCATAAACAAGATGCTAATTAACCCACTCTACAGATTATTGGTGAGACCTCGATTGGAGTGGTGTGCTTACTTTTGAGAGATACTACTACATCATGACGAAACTAAACTGGATGAAGCTTAATCCAGATAAAGCTAACTGACTAAAGCTTCATCCAGGTGGACAACACATGCGCACACACACACACACACACACACACACACACACACACACACACACACACACACACACACACACACACACACACACACACACACACACACACATACATTCACATGCACACACACACACACACACACACACACACACACACACACACACACACACACACACACATACATATGGACACATGCATGCGTACACACACACACATGGACACACACGCACGCATGCATACACACACACACGCACACACTCACACGTGTACACACACACACACACACACACACACACACACAAACAAAAAAAACTAATGCTTTTACAGGGAGGAGATAAGGCAAGACCTCTTGCAGCCTACACATTCCCTTTACTTACACATACTCCATCCATAGTTGTACAATTGTCAAGACTGAATTGTTTAAACAGATTTTAAAGCTGTTAGTCCATCAGAGGAACACTTTGGAAGTGGCAACTGTCTGTGAGGCAGTGTTATGTGTTGTACAGCTTTCAGAGTAAAACCATTTACTCTACTAATAATGAAAATAGGAGTGCATTATGTTAAGAATGTATATTCAAAATGGAAAAGAGAGAAGACAGCTGGTTTACTCTACTTAATTTTTTACTATTTGTTCACTGTCCTCTAAATAAGGGATTGTGGGTTCATGTCCCATTTGGGGTGATATAATCTTGACACAAGTAGAGTCTTTTTTTTTTTTTTTTAGTTGGGAATTGGTTAAGTTGTTTACTTCACAGACGCAAGGTACAGGGTTTGATCCTCAGCTTTGAGGGAAGATGGCTAGGCTTAAAATGGCCCAGAAAGGCAACTAACCTATGAAGTTATATTACAGGATTGGGAGTTGGCATAACATTTAAGGTGGTTACCTTACAAACAAAAGCTGTATAGTTTGATTCTCAAATGGGATAAATGACTAAGCTTAAAATGGTCCACAAAGGCAGTTATCCTTGTACTAACCTATGAACCCATGCTCTGTAAATGCATCTTTGAAATGTTTAATAGTTTCTAAACTCTTGATGTCATTAGGCAGGTGGTTCCAGGTAGCAGATCCCAGTCTAGAAAAGACTCTCTTACTTGAAACAGTTTTAAATGGAGTACATGCTAACAAAAAAAATTGTCTTGTGTACTTCTGAGTACATACGTGCTGTCTTGTTATGATAGCTTCATTGGCCATGTTTTAGAACCTTGCAAGTCAGATTAGGTACAAGAAAAGTTGCCCAATGAGACCCTGAAAGTCAACTGGATAGTTTAGCAATTTGCAGTGGTGCATCTGGGGCAAGCTGTGCACCAATATACACCAACCTGGTCTTATGTAGTTGGGATAAACATTTTGTTTTGGTTAGTCCCTTCTCTACCCAATGGCATGCTTGTTTAAGATTCCTGGATGATTTAGATGTAACAATTTTTGAGGAACTTTCTTGGGGCATTTTTGGGAGAAAAATTTATAGAAAACCCACTCTCTCTAGTAGCTATCTAGACTATCATAGTTGTCACCCGAAATATGTCAAACAAAATATTTTTAAAAGACAGCTGGTTAGAGCTGCTTGAATGTGTTCTGACATTGAACATTTCAATACTGAGGTGGAATTAGTGACAAATATGTTTTTAGAAAGGGAATACCCAAATGTCTTTTTAAAAAAAACATTGTATTTGAAGTTACACGACAGTGGGGAAAGAGATATATGCTACTTCTTGTTCAAGATAATCTCCAACAACTTGAGACATATGGTCATCTCAACATCTAAGAACACACGCACTGCAAAGTTTGCACACTCTTTAGTAGTCACTTATGGTAGTTGTGTGAAAAATACTCAGGATACTATTAAAAGAAACTAGAGTATTTTAAGACTGATGGGTCTTTTGTGTTTAAAATGAGGAAGAATTTAAAATATTTATTTGAGCATTAATACAACACATATCATGAAAGAGAAAGAAATGGTACAAGGAAGTGTGATGCATGCCACCAATGAACTTATATGTTGGAGAAGACGGAAATTTCTGTTGGCAACCCGCCTGTTAATATATTCTTAGGGGAAGGTAATTGCACCACAAGGGAGTAGTGTACATTGTTATTTGCTAAAAATGTTTATGTTATTATGTAGGAAAAACTGAGTATCCGTTCTGTAAAAGAATTTAGGATCATGTATATGCTATGAAACAAAGGGAACACTAACAATGTACTGTGTAGGCATGCTCAAAATTGTGAAGGTTTTGGCAAGTTTCTTTTTGGCATTATTGAAACTGTACCTATTGACATTAGAGGAGGTTCCTGGGAGACAAAATAAGAAATGAGAGAGTTACTGTGCCAACTTAGACTAGATGCTGCCAGTGATAAAGGTCTCAATGAGTATATTTCCATTGGATTAGTATTAAAATTAAAACTGCTCATCTCTAACTCTTGTGAGTCTTAAACCAATTAAATACAATATCTGTTTGTATTTGTATTAATCATGCTTACATTCGGTGTTGACACAAATGTTAAATATTTTAATATGGTCCATTTTATCATTTAATTATCTTTATTTTGGATATGTATATGTTGCATTTCAATTTATTACATTGCATTTAATTTTAAATGTTCAGTTAGTCTACATTTTAATTAATTAATAATCATGTGATTTTTTTAAAACTGTTTGAGAGTATTTAAAGGAAGATGGTTTTAATATAAATGGTTCTGATGAAGTCCAATATGTTTTAGGCCAAACGTGCTTAACCGTTTCTTTAATAATAAAGTCTGGTTACTTGCTTTATATGTTTACCCTGGTGGTTCAGTGGTTTTTATACTTATGGACTGCTTATGAATCATACATCTTGAGTTTCTATAAGTCAATTGTTACACTCTTTTGGACTGAGCTTCTTTGGGAAGTATGCCACTGTGTGAACCTTAGCTTTTTATATCACAGTCTACAGAAGACTCTGTTACCTAAAACAGTTTTAATGGAGTACTTTCTAAATAAAAAAATGCTTCTCCTGTGTACTTCTGAGTACATAAGGGCTGTCTTGCTATGGCAGTTTCACTCCTAAAGAGGTTCACTGACCGTGTTTTAGAACCTTGCAAGTTAGGTTAGTTAGAAGAAAAGTGGCCCAATGAGAAACTGAAAGTCAGCTGGATATTTTAGCAATTTGCACTGGTGCATGTGAGTGAGGTAGAGACAATTGAGTTAAGTCTGCATAAAGAAAAGCGTAAAAGTATTGGAAAGAGTAAAACAATAAGAGGAGTGCATTTTGCAGTGAATGAGAGAAACATTTTGGGGGTTAAATTCAGAAAAAAAGCAAGAAAAAGTTGGGAAAGCGTGGAACGAAGCAATAGAGTAAATATATGGCAGTAATGTGGAATATCTTTCAAATGTCATATTGGAAAAATGTATTTAATATACTGTTATGTAAAAGGTAAGCAGGTGTGGCAGGTATGCATTTCCAGTGAAAAAAGAAAAGTAGGTTTTTGTTTGTAATTCATTTGTTCTGGGTAATCTATGATTTTTGAATATTCAGTTTAGCATTATCTGGTATCAGTGTTAAACCTTGTTAAAAGGCAAGCTTTGTACTATAAGAAAAATATAGGGTTAGGTTTAATAAACACATTGGTTTATTTGGCATCTTCAGTAATTGTGGGTATTTGATAAGATATGGCAGGGAAAAAATATGGTAGGGAACATCTGAGTAAAAGATATGAGATTATTTGAATAGAAATTGGCACTAACAAAAGAAAAAAAGAAACATAAGTGAGGTAGATGAATACGTGAATAAAATTAGACTGTATAAAACAGAGTTGGAGACGGGGAATTAATTACACAAAGAAGAAATGGTGCAAAAAGATAATGTAGTAAAAGTATTATGTTAAACCTTTGAAAGATTAACTGAAAATATACCAGTCAACCTGCAGACATTTAAAATATAATATTAAAACTGAGGGAAAGAGGCTCTTGAAAAATAAATGCATGCAGCCAAAAATCTGGGCAAATAATTACTATAATATTTAAATACTCAGTAACATATAACACATCCCATGTAACGTAGGATTGTGGGATGCTGCAAGTAACAAAAATGAAACAAATACAGTGGCATATTATCAAACACATGGTGCACAATTTGTAGAATGTAAGGAATGGTATGAATGATATTGTAAAATTCTACCTCACCTGTAACCTAAAAAATGAACAACTAATACTCAAAATGAAGTAAAACATGCTTTTTCTGATAGTTGTTAAAACCTTTTACCTTGGATTAGATAAATGTATGGAGCATGTAGAGGCTTCCTTATAAGTTAAAGAAGGGAATATTTTACATTTTCTAAGTGCTGTTGTGTGAGATTGGAAAAGGAAACAATGAAATACTGGGGACAGCCTGTTTTCATCACATTTAATTAAGAACTGTAAAATGATTTGTAGAAAGTGCAATACATTTACAGTCTGACTGTCCACTATGTATTTATCTGTACACCTGAAAAGGGGGATGTAACATGAGTCCTCTTCTTTAAATTATTGGTGCTACTACTATGCTGACCATGTACTCTGGTTTTGTATTTACTAAACAGCTTCAACATCATGTGTAAGGGGGACAGAACATTTTGTGAAGGTTAAATGAAGCCTGAAAATCAAAACACACCTCCAAAAACAGGTACATCATGCAAAAGTATATATATAGCCTAAAAATAGATACATACCTCCGAAAGAGGTACATTTGAGAAATCTGAAGGATTCAGTCATATCTGAGAAACAACACACTGTTTTATGGTGAATGTTGATAACTTATCTGTTAAAAGGAAAATAAGCTATCAGCTAAATGAAAGACTACAGTATATGTAAACTAGAGTAGACAGTGAAACACGAGTTAATAGAGTATGGGAGGATCCATGTGTTCAGGAAAAAAAATCATGACAATATCAATATGACAGTTTTTAAAAAAGTGGATTTTAGAAAGATATTATATGGAAAATTACCCTTTTTTTGACATGACTCTGAAAGTAAGGTCTAATTTCTCCTGTGGACCTGGACAGACTACCTCTCATGCATGATATAGGTAAGTAGGTTTACTAACTACTTTGTGTGCTTTCCAGAAGTGAGCAACTGCCAGCACTGTGAACCCACTGAATGTCTACCTTCCTCATCATATCCAAATGTACTTAGGGAGGTAGAGCATATGTAGAAAAATTACATGAACCACCACTGATGAATGCCTAAAAGATGGTTCCTCCTGGCCAACCCTCACCCAGGTGATGGGAAATAAATAAGACAATTGGCTATGAGGGGTCTGAGGATTGCCAGGCAATAGTGACAAAATGTGGAAAGAATCAATTGTTTTTACTTACACTAATGATATGGTTTGAGTGATGATGGATGATGGGTTTATACACTTTATTAAAAATATATTATATCATTTACTGCTTGAAGAATATTTATAATTAAATAATATATATATATATATATATATATGTATATATATATATATATATATATATATATATATATATATATAGAGAGAGAGAGAGAGTGCTTAGATGAAGATTTAGTTAAACAGATTCCAGTCAATCAGTACTAGTGCTATATTTGGTGAACTTTTCACACATGCATTTTTACCCTTTTCCTCTTGCCATCTCAAATAAACTGAAATCAAAGGGCAGACATTTTTGTTAACCAGTAACACAGAACAAGTAAAAGAGAGACAATGTGGGAAGCAGGATAGTTACTGCAATTCTACTCATTAGCTGTGGCTTTCACTGAGCCCTCCTGTACTTGTAAACATAAGCATAGCCATACAGTATACCCAGGATGTTTGAGAAACAACTATAGTGGTGTGTCTGAGCAAAGCAGGCTCTACCACACATCACAGGAATTACAGGCCCATCAACCTAACTAGTCTAATTTATAAGGCTATGAAATGTATTTTAAGTGACCTCTTAAGCTATCATATAAAAGATCTCAAACAACTAGACCCACAATAGTCTGGATTTGACAAGGACAAATCATGTCTATTCAAGGTGATAAGCTTTTATGAGAAGATTACAGAGCTAGTAAACACTTGCTACTCAGTCTACTGAGCATATCTTGATCTGTCCAAGGCTTTAAACATCTTAACTCATGTTTAGATAGTATACAAGCTAAAAGAAGTAAAGGTAGAACCCTATTGCGATTCACAAACTGGCTGAAGGATAGAACTCACTCAAATAAGATTGCAGGTGCCACTTCAGAATTTAAGTAAGGAACCATCAGAGTACCATGGTGCTCCACTCGCTCTAGTGAGCTAAATCTCACCACAACAATAAATAGAACATGCTGGAGGGATAGATTCCTGCCACACAGACTCCCCATGCTATGCAATAAACTTTCTAACTACATTAGGCAGAGCCCCTCACTAACACTCTTCAAGAGAAACCTTGATGAGTGGATGGGCAACAGAAAATACACCCCTGGGATCAGTTCATTGGCTCTTCTTGACAGAGGCTCAGTTAATTAATCAATGGGGCGGTGAAAGCTGACACACTCTGGCTAGGCTTATAAATGCCCTCAGGCAGATGGCCTAGTACCTACCTATGAACCTATGAATCTAAGTAGTGGAACCCTTTTTTTGGTATATACTTGTTTAACCTTCATACCAAAATCCCTGTCCTATGGCTATTCAAGCTTTTAAATAACTGCAAACCATATGCCATCACCTATTCTCCCACTATTACAGAAGAACTGTATAAAGAACTAGTCCTTAACAAATCAATGGTACACAGAGAAATGGCTCAGACTCATTGCAAAAAAAGTGCAGCATTGTCAATTTTGGGAAACAGCCCTCATCTGCACCTTATAGAATACTTAGTACTTCATTTTATATGCTTGTGCTAGTCTAGGATCTTGGTTCCATGGTTATTGTTACTCTCTTTTGATCACAGCATTGTAAAATCAGGTAGGAAAGCTTCTGTGCAGCTCAGCTGATTTCTAAGGTTATATCCTTGGGTACCTTGTTGACAAACCAGACCTGATGAAGGTAAGCTTCACTGTAAAGAAATGAGAAACAAGTTCACATTTTTGAATGAGAGTACCACTGTGTCGCAAGAAAACCCATGCTTCTCAAAAATATTGAATAGTGCTGTTTATCAACTAGACAGCAGAAATCTCCTTAGACTAATGGTCTCTTTTCTTTCATGTGATTTCTGAACAGTAACTCTAGTAGATGGAAATGGTGCCCACAGCATTCCAACCTTCATATGGCACTTGCTGTAAACTGTAACTCATAAACACACCAAGTTTGCATGCAAAATGATGGACTGGTTGAACATGATACTAGGTGAACAGAAAGCTGACCAGGAAGCCCAAAATCATAGAGAACTGAACCTTTAATGTAAAAACACAAAGTAAAATCATGGTTAAGCACTTTTGTCTGTGAACAGTCCTCTTCAGAAACATGAATTACAAAGACTGCAGTGCTGCTTAAAAGCTAAAATGAACTAGAAATACACCCCCAGCAAAAACCAAATACATGCTTCAGGTCCTAAAAACCAGCAAAAGTTTTAAAGTGACTTGAACTTGCAAAGAAAAACACAAGAAAAGAAAAAAAGCTAATAGTTAATAACAGATGCTATAAAATACTGTAAAGTTCTGTAAAATAAATCTGTAAAATAAATTAAATCTTTTTTGCTCTTCTTTTAAGTTTAATCAATATTGAAATATGGTCATTAAGACCGGGTGGAGTTTAAGTTGCCAGTACATCTCACAGTGTAGCAATTTGTTCTCCCAGTCTCCAACAAGCAGCTGCTTCCACTTGTTCCATTCCTAGAAAAGAAAATTTCTTAAAATTCTTACATATACAAGCATGTCTGGCCAGTGCACTTTTCTTGTCTTTCTTGGCTATACTATAAAGGTGTTGATATAGCCTTCTTTTAAATGCATTCTTAATCTTGCCTATATAAAAAAGCAGGATATGAAGTCCATCTGGCCAGGTAAGCAATCTTTTTCTGAAAGGCAACTGAACTTACCATGAGCCTTCATGGCTCTAATCTTGTCCAACAAATCAGCCACAAATATTGTTTCAATAAATGAGCAGTGATGACAACAGCCACATTTTGTCGTCACCCACAAGTCGTCATACATACCATATTTTGGTTTCTCCAATAAGCATTTTATATTGGGCTTATTTTTGAAGGTAAAGGATGGGTGTTAGGAAAGTACATTCTTGACCCCTCATCACATTGCAGAATACAGCAATTTCTCTGCAACACTATTTGTATGTCCTTAGCATCGAGGGAATAATGCAGCATCATGTTGGTGTGTCCTGCAAACTCCTTACCTTCCCCTTCACATTGTTTTAAGGTCACCAGAACTCAAGACGTATTTCATAATTGGGGAATACCTATTATGTCCTTCCACCCATATCACCTCATGTAGGTTGTCAAATAAAGATTCAGAGTAACCTCTATCAAGAAACATACATTTAAGTGTATCAAAATGTTGTGAACACATTGTCATCAGAGATCAAGCAGGAAATTTTCTGGTGAAATGGATGGCAGCTGGTGAAAAACAGAAAAGAATTGCAGAAGGTCAGAGATTACAACAGGTCAAAGATAATGGCTGGATTATTAAAACAGACCTAGCACTTCTATATGGCAAATGAATATGAACTAACGGTGAACAAATGCCCTATGTTTGCAAGAAGATGTGGTCAGTAATAAGTTGTAACTCCTGCACTAAAGGAGGATACAAAACTGTGAAATGCTTCCTCCTGTAGCAGTGTAAACACACACACACACACACACACACACACACACACACACACACACACACACACACACACACACACACACACACACACACACACACACACACACACACACACACACACACACACACACACACACACACACACACACACACACACACACACACACACACATTCCAAGATCAGAGTAAACACACACATAGACAAACTCCAGGATCAGAGTAAAATAATACAAATAAATGAAAGAGAATGCCATGGAACACACACACGGATGCATGCACGCACACACACAATACCAGGAACTAAACTCTTTAATTAAATTAGCACTTTCTTTCATTTTACAACCCCATGGACTTTATGAGAATAGGAAGTCCTCTGTCTCTCACTGTTTAAACACACAAACACAAAGTATCTCTGCAGGAGAACCTCATGATCCAGATGAGAAGGACAGCTCTGTTATGTTTTTAAAGGATGCAGTTTGTCTGAGAGATGAGAATATCTGCTTAGGAGTTCAAATTTGTCAAAAGAAGTGGAGATCTAGAAGTGACACTCTATCACAAGAAATGACAACACACTAGAAGAAACAGATTTATCAAAAGCACAGAGTAACTATAAGCTAAATACCCAAATAATGTAGAGTAAACACAGACTGACCTGAGGATCTAGACTAGGGCAATTAATAAGGAATAACTGAATACAATATGTAAATCAGATAGTAAACTACAGCATATAAATGCAATGCATGTTAATAGCACATTAAAAATAATATAAAGCAGCATAAACATAAATAATAGAGGTATGATAAAACAAGGTGTGAAGGCTGCCAGTCTAGCTAGATAGAATTTTTTAGATAATCCTATGTCATTGTAAATTATAGCAATAACCCACGCCTGGGTGTGGGTAATGCTGGATTTACCCACGGTTGGCGTGGTTTGGTCCCGAGGGCGAAGCTATTACTTTTCTTAAACAATGGCATAGTATAATGCCTGTTTACTGCCCTTCCGCAGATGTCTGGCATCCGCGGCAGTTCTGATGTACTGCGCGCCTGCGCAGTACATCAGAGCTGCGGGCAAAAGCAACGGAGAAAGCAAGATCTCCATTGCTTTTTTTTACTGTTTTCGCTATGTTAAGTGGGTTTAACATATCGAGACAGTTTTAAAATAAGCAACGGAGATGTCCATTGCTTATTTTAAAACTGTCTCGCTATGTTAAACCCATTTAACATAGCGAACAGTAAAAAGCAACGGAGATCTTGCTTTCTCCGTTGCTTTTAAAACCTGTC
Source organism: Protopterus annectens (assembly GCF_019279795.1). Taxonomy (NCBI): domain Eukaryota; kingdom Metazoa; phylum Chordata; order Ceratodontiformes; family Protopteridae; genus Protopterus; species Protopterus annectens. The sequence goes on along the minus strand of NC_056743.1, from coordinate 1,639,395,736 downwards.
TCGCTATGTTAAATGGGTTTAGCATAGCGAGACAGCTTTAAAATAAGAAACAGAGATCTCCGTTGCTTATTTTAAAGCTGTCTCGCTATGTTAAACCCATGTAACATAGCAAGACAGTGTTTTAAAAGTAGAGTTATACTAACGGAAAAAAGTCCGGGTGACCGGACCTTTTTCCATTAGTATAACTCGATTTACAATATGCACGCTGGCCAATCAGCGTGCACGTTTTGGGGGGTCATGGTATAAATGAATATAATCCACAGGCTTGTCCTCTTAAATGTAAGAAAACCATGTTAAATGCTGAACTTCAAAAATGTAACCACAGTGCACTCTGCTGGAATAAAGCAAATAATCAAGTATTGTATGACTGTTTGATCTCAAAGCTCAGAGACATAATGTCTGGACTGAGGAATTCCTTCTATTGTTTTGAGACCAAAGTTAATTGCTAGATTTTACATATATTGCTGTGGTTTCCTGGCCAGGTGCAAGATCAAAGAAATGTTAAAACTCTGAGTTTCTGTTAGCTTGGGAACCAGAGAAGAATGATGTAATCTAAAATGAGTCAGCACTTATGTATTATTTTTAAGACTTTTTCAGAGAGAGAGAATCAGGGCATTTTTCATTTGTCTTCAGAACTGACCACTCACCAGTACTCTGCCTTTGCTCTGTATGTAAGTTTATTTAGAACTGTGATTGCTCTTAGTTCAATTGGAATGTAGTCAGATTTAGTCTAGCTGTTTTCTGTATTTATGTCAGACTATTCTACAGTATTAATTTAAGCATTTCCTGTGATTTCTGAACTCTTGACTAGCAATATGTTGAATTGAGAAGATTTGTCTTGTGTTTTTATTATTTGTTATTAAATATTTTTAAACCGTTCAACTGTGGCTGTTTTGTGTAGAGATACTTTAAGCTCTAGAGTACATTGCATGTATATAGTGATACTGTAAAAAACACTCCATATAAGCATATCTGTTCGTCACACCTACTAATTGGATAATAATATTGCATAGTAATAACTGGACACCCTTTGGTAAGGGCCTTTTTAGTAGCTGATAAGAGTAGTTGGTGGCAGTGATTACTACCTTATAGCCTGGCAGGAGGAGGCATAGCTGGAGAACCTGTGCCAGCCTTTCCCAGGAGTGTCTGTGTGTTTGTATATAAACTAAATCTCAAAGTGTGTGTGTGTGTGTGTGTGTGTGTGTGTGTGTGTGTGTGTGTGTGTGTGTGTGTGTGTGTGTGTGTGTGTGTGTGTCAGCTACTTGGTCAGGGACATGAAGCACTGGTTGGACAGAGAGGGTGCTGAAGGTTTTAACTTGACTACTCGGCTGAGATTTATACCCTATAGCTGTGCCAGTGGGAAGTCTTACTGGGAATCTGGAGAGATAGGGAGGAACCAGCCCCAGACTGACTGTGATCTATGTGTGCTCTTAAGGGAAGTTGTACTTTACTGTGTGTGTACTTGTCATTCTCCCAATGTGTACGTCTCTCACTGGTGTTAGTGGTGAAGATTGAGGCTCCTTGATTACTGGGCCAGTGTACGGGCGTCACACAAGGGTTGTGAAATGAGCATTACTGCCATGTCAGAGTTCACTCACAGTTGCATTCTTGGATAGACTGCCTTCTGTAAGCAGTGTTTATGCCCTTCCTCTGTCTGCATGTCATTTCTCCAGGTCATCCAGTGTTCTCTCACCACCCAAAGACAAGCAGAAGGTAAATTAATATTACCAAATAGACTGTAGGTGCATATGTAGTGTGTGAGTGAGTGATACTATGCATTATATGATAGACTGGTATCCTGTCTGGAATGGGTTTCAATTCCTTTGGTCCATTTGTTAATGGGATCCTAGGTGAGTAATTGGGAAATAAGCATGGATGGTAAAACAAAACTTACTAAAGATCAGCTGAAAAAAAATGCTAATAAAAATGGACCAGTATCAGTGGCAAAAAATAATCCTGAAAAGGATAGTTACATTAATACAGCAAGTGATAAACAGCAGCACTAAGAAGTAGTTTACCTGTTTTCTTGTAGAGGCTCTGCAGTGTTTTTAGTCACTGGACAACAACCTATGTCCATTTAGTCTCCTTTTTAATCTCCCATTAGTCTACCATCTGTAACACAGAGGCACGTGGTAAGAGTGGGAAGATCCCAGTAAGAACTATAATAAAGACTGAGGTGCTATTAACCTCATGTTCAGCAATTCTTCAGCCATCTATTAATAGCATGCAGTGATGTAGAAACATTTATTTTTGTAGCACTTCGATATGACACAACATTGGCAAATAATCACTGTGTACGTTGCAGTCAGCATTACATATGACCAGTCATTATGATTTTCCAGTCATTTAGAGGGCATGCTTTCGCTGTCACTGGTGACATGAAGCTTTGAACAAGAAATGATGTTATTCATTTAGTAAACCTTAGCAGCCCCCACCTTATGTACAGTATGCATTTTATTACACCTTTCATGAGGCATAATATATCCAGTCATGCAGACCCAGGCCAGTAGTTTATCTCTGTCAAAGGTCATTCTGTCAACTACTGACCATCATATAGACATAGACAGGAAGTTATGCAGCCAGTTTCCACATCTCCCAATAAGATGCTGATGCTAAATCAGTTGTGAACAGTCTTGTCTCCCTGCAAGTGCAAAGGACGGTGCCAAAACCACAAGCATATAATAGGAGGATACACAGTACACAGAGTATATTTGCAGAGCTAAGGATTGAGGAACATTGTCAAACAGCAGGAAAAAGGCCAGTTAAATGAGAAGAGACAGCTGAGCCATGCTGCTATCAGTTAGCAGGAGGATGCATATGTTAACTAGACATGTGTATAGCTCTAGCCATTGCAGGCAACTGTGTGGGATGAACCTCTGTAACTTCTCACTAAAGATATTAAAGGAGATAGCTAAAAACAAAGGAGGTTTAATCAGTTATTCAGTATGGCAAGCACAAAGAAAGGTAAGTTAGTGGAGAAAAATATATTTTTTCAGAAATGCTAGAACAGAAATAATGAAGTTGTTAATGCAATGGAAGAATATAGTACACAAATAATGTTATGCAAAAAAAAAGAACCTTTGAGAAAAGTACAATGCTGCTGCTGGTGTCACAGAGACACACTGCTAACCAAAGCAGTTATAGCATGTTATAATATCCTAACTCTGTTGCAAGTGAAAAATTCTGCACCTACATTCCCACATAACAGTCAGATTAGCCCAGACATTAGGTTGGTGCATGTACAAGAATGCTTCTGGGGCTTGTAAAGACCCAGCATGTACCTATTGGGCTGGTGTACTAAGTGACAGTGGGATGCACAATGGTACTGGATATTTGATAGGGTACACTACTAACATCTTTCGCAGTACCTTCTCCTTTGTTCTACATACACTCAGTCTTAAAACATCAGTCAGCATCAGATTAATTCTACTGGACCAAGCCCTCTTGACCTGATGATATCAGATAGAGTAAAGCCCAACATCAACTTCACTTGTTGGGCATTAATACTCATCTCAGTTGCCTTATGTTCCTTCAGAAAAAACACATCAATACACCTTCTTAAATAAATTTAACTGGCTGCTGCTTATCTCCCTGGGACTGTGGTGGCCAGATGACAGGTCTTCTTTACAACTACCTGTCTGTTCTTATTTGCTGGTGATTTAAAACTTTGAGTCTTCTACTTTCTTATTAGATCTGTAATTGCACATTGTGTTGATGTTTCTTTTATACATTTACACTTATTACAAATTCAGCATTGAATTCAGCTTTAAATATGCACCTTTCCATTGAGCTAAGGTAGCAGAACTGATTCTACCTCAAATCATTCATTCATTTTGCATTATCTCTATTTATTAGTCACCTTGCACTTTAGTGTACAATATACAAGGTATAAGTAACATAGTGCAGTGGTATCAGTGGGAGATGTACCTCCCATGAACTACATTAAAAGAGACATGGAGAAGGTCTCTGATCTTGTAGCCCAGGCAGGTATGACCCTAGTCCTGAGTAGCATCCTGCCATCACCCAGAATGATACCACAGTACAAGGACAAAATGCTTGACTTCAACAATTGGCTAAGCTTTTGGTGTCATTTTAAGGGGATCCAGTATCTGTCTGCCTGGAATGACATGATCGACAGACCATGATGCTATGCCAGAGATGGCCTGCACCTGTCGCCCTTGGGATTACGGATACTCCGAAAGGCTCTTGCCACCCCTATAGTGCCTTTTTTAGGCAAGGTTCAAATGACAAATTCACCACTGCAACAGGTACAAGCAGGCAAAATCTGAGGGTACTGCTACTCGATGTTAGAAGTCTAAACCTGAAAATGCACTCACTTGAGGCACTCCTTAAAATGGAGAACATCGACATCTGTGCAGTGACAGAGACTTGGTTCAAGGCTCCAGAGAGCACCCCTGCATTACCAGGCTATAATTCATACCACACCTTTCGGCCACCTAACCTGGCCCGAAACACTAAAGGTGGAGGCGTGTCCATATTCATTAAGGATATCCACACCTCTAGGCTAGTTACTCAGCATAATGCATCTGAGATTATCCAAGTGCAACTAACTCTGGGCAAGACCGCAATCCAAATTGTAGCTTACTACAGATCCCCCCATGCCCCAACATTCCCACTCCTCATTTCTTCATACACTGGAAAATATTAGGGTACAACCCAACACCCTAATAATGGGTGATTTCAACTACCCCACCATTAACTGGGAAAACTACTCATGCACCAACTCTTTTGCTCAATGTTTTCTGGAATTCATAAATTCCAATGCCTTAGATCAACTTATCCACTCCCCCACCAGGGGCAGCAATATCCTAGACCTGGTCATTACCAATATGAGCGACTGGTGTTCCACACCAGAGATCAATTCCTCATTGGTCATATCCGACCACAGGCTAATCACCCTAGACATCCACATCCCACCCCCACCCCACCCCCATTAGGGAAACCACCATAAAAAATTTCTCCAAAGCCAACTTCACGCTTCTTAAGACAGAAGTGGCAAACATCATGACACCCATGCAGATGGACAATAGAGGTACAACTGCTGAATCCTACACAAATGCACTTTATAAGCACTTACATGAGTGCATGGATCATACTATCCCTAACAGAACCAAGATGCTATCCTCCCAAAAAAAGGAAAACAATCTGGTGGTCCCCTGCCATAAAAAAACTCTACAACAGAAGAAAGAAACTGTTGCAAAAAAGAGTAAAATCCCATGACTGGAGGAACTCCCTGGTCAGCCTAAGTAAGAAGCTGAAATCCATCATAAAATCCTCTGAAGCTAGTTACAAAAACAAAATTGGCACCGGTTCTAAAGACAACCACAAAGCATTCTATAGCTATGTCAACAATTTCAATGGCAGCACTCAGAGCTGCTCTGAGTTACAGCACTATGACACTAAATATACAGAACCAACTGATATTGCCAACATCCTGGCAGATAAGTTCAGTGCAAACTTTTCCCCCTTCTCACCCACTAAAGGGCCCATCTCTATACAGGAAGGATGCAAAGTTCCTGTAATCCCGGCTGCACAGGTAAAAACCACACTCTCCAAACCCAAGAACACAGCATCCATGGGACCTGACAACATCCCAGGCTGTGTTCTACATGAACTACAGAATGAACTGGCACCCCACCTAAGTACCATGTTCAATCATAGCCTCACCTCAAGCTTTGTGCCCACTGAATGGCACACAGTGACGGTTATCCCACTCCACAAAGGAGGAGCCACCATGGACCCCGGGAACTGCTACCCCATTAGCCTGACGAGTCTGGTCAGCAATCATCATGGAACTTATAAACAAAGACATTGGTAATCTCCAAACTCTAGACCCCACACAGTTCGAGTTTGTAAAAGGCAGATCATGTCGCATAAACCTGATAGACTTCTTTGAAGCAGTCACCAAAGCCATAGACGAGGGTAAAGTGGTTCACACAGCCTATCTCAATCTCGCCAAGGCTTCTGACACCATCTCCCACTCTGGAATTATAGAGAAACTCACTAAACTAGATATAAATCCCTATGTCACAAGATGGGTTGTCAAATGGCTCACTGACAGAACTCACACTGTGAAAGTGGCAGACTCCAAATCCAACTTCAGACCAGTGACAAGTGAAGTACCACAGGGTTCAGTCCTGGGTCCTCTCCTGTTTGGTATCTACTTCTCTGAAGTACAGGCTAGCACAGAAGGTCTTTGGCTAATAAAGTTCACGGATGACTGCAAACTAGGAGCCATAATCGAAACTCCTAATGATGTGAACATCCTACAAAAAGGCCTCACTGAGACAGATGCCTTGTGTCAAATCCAGGGCCTCAAGCTCAATGCCAAAAAGTGCACTGTCATCCCCTTTGGTAAAAAATCTGTACCCATGAATTACCACATAGGTGGTAGTCTACTTAACACTGAAAGTGTGATAAGAGACCTTGGGACACAGGTGGACAGTAGTCACATCGCCACAGTAGTCAGGAAATCCTTCTGCGTGGCACACCTCATCACAAAAGGTTTCTTATCCAGGAAAAAAGAGGTCATTGTTCCCCTCTACTCATAACTCATTAGACCTATTAGAGTACAATGCCCCTTTTGGTATGTACCTCACAAGACATCTACAACAACTGGAAAGGCCACAGAAATTCCTCACAAAGAGGATTCCCAGCCTCAAACAGATACCCTACACAGACCATCTCAAAAAACTCCAGCTTTACTCCGTTGCATATCGTCTACTCAGAGGCAATCTCTGCCTAACATACAAAGCTATGTCAAACCCAGAGCTGTTGGACATGCTCCACTTAAATAAATCTCAATCCCTCTGAGCTCTAGGGACCTAAACCTTGTCACCACAATAAACAGAACATGCTGGAGGGACAGATTCCTGTCCCAGAGACTTCCCATACTCTAGAACAAACTACTTATGTATATCAAACAAAGCTCCTCATTAGCAATCCTCAAGAAAAATCTTGATGATTGGATGGGAAATAGGAAATTCACCCCTGGGGATCACTTCTGTGGCTCTGCTCGACAGGGGCACAGGAAAATAATTTTCTTGGGTGGTGAAAGCCAGGGTACCTTTTTGGCTAGGCTTATATAGGCCCTAGGGCCAATTGCCTAGTACCTACCTAAGAACCTATACACAGTTAAGTCATTCAATACAAGATGGCGCAGTGGTACAGCGGTAGGGTTGTCACCTTACAGCAAGAGGTTCTCTGGTTCAATTCTCAGCTGGAGTGCCTTCTGTGTGGAGTCTGCATGTCCTCCCGGCATTCATGTGGGTTTTCTGCGGGTACTCCGGTTTCATCCCACGTTACAAAGACATGCACCTGGAACATTTCTCCTTGGACCTCCACTGAAAATTGGCTTTGTTCTAAGTCAGACTTTCCCAATAAACAAATGTTAAATAAAATAATAAATACTAGTACACATTTCTATAGTAATATCTTTTGGCTTTTCCCAGTTAGGGGTCGCCACAGTGGAACTCCGGTCCGCTAATAATTGGCAGTGGAGTTTTACAGTGCCGAGTTGCCAACCCGACATCAACCCTTCAAAAAGGCACACTCATTCACACACACACCTACCTGCATGTCTTTATACATTACTCGACCATAGGGAGGACATGCAGACTCCACACAGAAGGCGCTCCAGCTGAGAATCGAATGGGAGAACCTCTTGCTGTGAGGCGACAATGCTAACCGCTGCACCACCGAGGCCGTACACTAGTACACATTACTAATAAATAAAATAATAAATACTAGTACATATTACTATCTCTGTATCTGAGAATGTTATGGGCATCATAATTCAGCAAACAGCACTCTAATAATGAAGAAATGCTAAACTCCTGTGTATTTGCAGATTTCTGATTGTGCCCTTTTCTGCACAAATGGTACAACAGATGACAATGACAAAGATCACCCAGCAGTGGTGGCTCTGCAGAAACGTCAAGTCATCCAAATGAGAGCTGGACAGTTACTGCTAGTCCTATACTGGCACAGCTCCCTGTGCATCCTACTCTATCCAAATAACAGTGGAGAAATTACAGATTATCCAACTGTGTGATAGTTCTCTATGCATTATACTCTGTCCTTCTGAAAGTGGGCAGTTATTGGCTATCATACCATGTCACAATTCCCTATTCACCAGATCTTATCCCTCCAAGTGTGGGATAGTTAATGTCTATCATACACCAACACAATCCACTATGCATGATAATATATCCATCTGAGAGCAGGGCAGTTACTGCCTATCCTACTGTGTCACAGTTCCCTATGCATTCTAATATACCCAAATAAAATAGGGCATTTACTGACTATCTTGCACTGTCACAAGCCCCTATTCATCATAACATATCCACATGAGAATAGGGCTGTTCCTGATTATCCTACACCATCACAATCCCCTATGCATCATAATATATCCACATGAGAATATAGCTGTTCCTGATTATCCTGCACCGTCACAATCCCTTATGCATCATAATATATCCACATGAGAATAGGGCTATTCCTGATTATCCTGCACTGTCACAATCCCCTATGCATCATAATATATCCACATGAGAATAGGGCTGTTCCTGATTATCCTGCACTGTCACAATCCCCTATACATCATAATATATCCACATGAGAATAGGGCTGTTCCTGATTATCCTACACCATCACAATCCCCTATGCATCATACTATATCCACATGAGAATAGGGTTGTTCCTAATTATCCTACACCATCACAATCCCCTATGCATCATAATATAGCCACATTAGAATAGGGCTGTTCCTGATTATTCTACATCATCACAATCCCCTATGCATCATAATATATCCACATGAGAAAAGGGCTGTTCCTGATTATCCTGCACTGTCACAATCCCCTATGCATCATAATATATCCACATGAGAATAGGGCTGTTCCTGATTATCCTGCACTGTCACAATCCCCTATGCATCATACTATATCTACATGAGAATAGGGCTGTTCCTGATTATCCTGCACTGTCACAATCCCCTACGCATCATAATATACCCACATGAGAATAGGGCTGTTCCTGATTATCCTGCACTGTCACTATCCCCTATGCATCATACTATATCCACATGAGAATAGGGCTGTTCCTGATTATCCTACACCATCACAATCCACTGTGCATCATACACAGCACCCAGTACACCCATTCTGCACCTCATTGTTATGCTCGCCTGCATATAACATGTCAGAGAGAGGACCGCATGCCATATCTAAGTTTTACTATAATCAACTCCATTCTGAGTACTGCAATAACTCCTTGAAGGATCCACTTCTGGAAATGATACCAGGCGACAAAACGCTTGCTGAAAACAAAAGACAATCAGACAACAAGATTACTGCCTTCTATTTTTTGAGATAGATAGGGACATACATTTAATTTCCAGCTTCCTGAGGACTGACATCTAGAAACTAGGATCATTTACAGAAATAAATGGAGGTAGCATGACTCATCCATGGGATGGATATGGAGCAATAAGTATCCTGTTTTGGACAGTATCTTTCGTGCTGAATGTTAACTGAATCTGAAATAAATCAACACGTTATAATGTGCTTAAATACTTCAATAACTGCATGTAAGCTGCCATCTGCAGCAATAATTAAAACATTCTTTGGGGTCTTTTTCTTCCTCCTGACATCTGTGCATGTTAGAACCTTAGGCGAAAGCAGGCAAACAGTATTGTGGTTTTATGTGTTGCTGCAGATGTTATAATTCTACAAGTTTCAGTCCAGGGGTGGTGGGCATCAGCACAAGCAAAATGCAAGTTTGTAAAAGGAAAAGGATGAGGCAGGACAGTTTTCTTTTGCATCCTAAAGGCAGTGATAGGTGAAATTGTGGCTCGCCAAACTGCCTGCCACGTTTTTGTGTGTATGTTATGATGGACAGGTATCCTATCCATGATTAGTTCTCTGATTTTATACCCCTTTGCTTCTTAAGATAGGCTCTGGCTCTCTGTGACCCTGCGTATGTTGAAACAGGCACTGGAGAATGAATCAATAAATGAGCTTCTGATTGAACAGGCCATTTCAACAAAATGACAGCCACCCAGACATAACTGAAGGGAAAAACAATGGACAAAAAGTTAATATAAAACATGGTCAAATATGCAAGAAAACAGAAACACTGCACTTTTGGCAGCAGAAATGTGCAGTACAATTAGTCAATATATGTGGCATACCAGTAACCAAACAAAGCACATCTTGCATAACTCCATTTGTAGATAAAGCTGTAGATCCTAAGACTGCTACATTACAATCTAACAGTCATTAAGCGGTAATGGATTCAGCCCTTTTAAACACAGCGTTATAACTGTAACACATACACTTAATGGCAGCATTTGTAGATAGTCTTCGTTTTTCTCACATGCTGCAGTACCACATACTGAAAAAGTATTTGTTGTGTAAGGTTGCACTTTAGTCAGACACAAAAGTAATATGAGTTAGCTTTCAGCATTAGTTAATTCTGAAAAAATGTCAAGAAACACTAAAATAGTTACTATCTGTAGTAACATCTATTTGTAAACTATGAGAGCAAAGCAATTTAAAACACAAAATATATGCAGCAGTCAAAGTATCCACTTGCTAGAATGCTGAAATATTCTTCCCAAACCAGGCCTACAAGCATCTCCCATCCTTTCAATGCCTAATTATATAAAAGCATTTAAGATCCTACCATTGAACTGGCTGCCTGCCCAGTTTATCCACTGTAATTATATTGGTGTTAAAACTTTAAAGAAACAGGCAAGAGTCATCGATTATGAGAAGAATTGCACTGGCAAGCTGTTTGTACTGAAAACACAGTGGTAAAATGAGTTCTTATTTCAGAATATACTCTAAAATTGTCCAGTATGCTTGCATCCTTAATAACTAACTGGTGATTAGCAAAGTCTTATAACTACATTCTGGGAAAACAGAGGAACAATTATTTTGTCTTGTCCCATGGCATACAATAGCTTTTTGTGCATTAAGCAGCAAATCAAACTGACCCAAACTGTTCTGATAACATAAATCGTTGCATGGAAGCATGCAATTAAATTCAAAATTCTGAACACGTACACAGAGTAGGGAAAAAAGCTAAAGTGTTAAGCATTCATTTGTGGCAGATTTCCCACTGATGTCCTACATCTCAGAGCACAGCTACAAGCAGATGCTAAGTCTGCGCTTAAACTGCACATTGACCTTCCATTATTTCTTTAAATAAATACAAGTTTACTGGGGCTTTCCAGTCCTTTGTTTCCTGCACTACTTGCTTCATAAGATTTATTCAGTAAAGAGTGACCAGCCTATATTTAAGAAGTTTTGTTTTGCTAACTAGACAGGCTAGAGGAGACAAGACAAGGAAATAAAATGTCATACTTAAGGTTTCACAGTATGCAAATGAGTGCCGCAGAGATTCAAATGAATCTCAAGTTTAGCAGAGTATGGCACTTTATTCTGTAAAGCTTCATCCTTCCACAGTTGTTAGCCTGTTCATCTTTCTTTTACTATTTTGAATTAAATAAGGCCTCCCTCAAAAAATGAGTGTAAGTAAAACGATTTGACAAACCACTGTCTCCCCTTGTCTTGTTCTCCAGTAAAACCAGCAGACAAGAGCACACTCATGTTCATATTTTTTCCTCATTTTAATTTCTCTAAAAGGTTAAAGTTTCTAAATATCATCACAGGAATGGACTGGACCACATTCCTCCTGTGGTGTTCATCCTAATTCTTAATAAAAGCATGCAATCAAGTGCAGAAAGTACAGCTGTGTACACTTACCATAAATGTAGATGTGCGAGTGTATTCACTGTTGCAGTCATTACATTTGGGTAATCAGGAGCGGCCTTAGGTCGGCTGATGTCTTAGACAAAAGGGCTCCATGGCATCCCCCACCACACCACCTGGTGCCCCCATCCTGGTCTGCTTACACCAAACAAATACTGGAAAAGCGCCCCTGCTAAAGTGGTGCCCTAGGTGGCCATCTAGTTGGCCTATGCCTAAGGCCGGCTATGTGGGTAATCTGCTGGCAGGTTGCCCTCAGTCGGCCTGAATAACAAAGTCTTGGGTCCTGCATCAGTTGCTGACTCCTCTTCCATGACTTCAGGTCATCAGGGGTATAAAACATGCAGCCAACGCCATTTTAATCAGTTTTTCTTTCCCCAGATGTCAGGTGCCCTCCAAATGGGGAGCAAAAATATATATATAAACTGTAAATATATAAATGCACCTTAAAAACATAAAATTTACCTTCAACTAAAAGCAAATACACCACAAAGGCTTTTGAGTATAGTGAAGGAAAGAAAAGGTATAGAAAAGGGGGCTGGTGGGTGGGTAACCCGGACTGCAACAGTGAATACACTCGAACATCTAGATTTATGGTAAGTGTACACAACTGTACTATGTTCTTCGTGTTTCACTGTTGTAGTCATTACATTTGGGTAGAATCCCAAAGCTATGGATGGGAGGATGGAACTAAACAGCATTAGGAGCAGCTATAAGGCCCTGCAGGACTGCAGTGGCAAAGCCTGCCTTGGATTTAGGGAAGAGAGGTAAATGATAATGCTTTGTGAACGTATGAACTGAGCTCCAAATAGCAGCTTCTAGAATGTGTCTGGTAGGGACCCCTCTGAGAAAAGCTGCTGAAGTAGAGGCAGCCCTAGTGGAATGGGATCTGATCCCCTTGGGCACAGGTTTACCATGGTGCAAGTAGCAGAAACGAATGCAATGGCTTATCCATTTAGAAATAGTCTGCTTTGATATAGCCTTCCCCTCTGATCCTGCAGCAAATGCTACCAGTAGTTGCTCAGACTTTCTTAGAGATTTTGTCCTGTTTAAGTAGAATCTTAATTGCCTGTGTACATCCAATGAATGCAGAATCTGCTCCCCCTTGTTCTGCGTATTTGGGAAAAAAGTTGGCAGGTGAATGGTCTGGTTAAGAGTCACACTGGATACCACCTTAGACATAAAAGACGGATTGGTCCTGAGGGCCACCCTGTCCGGGTAAAAAATAGTGAAAGGCTCCACTGCCATGAGAGCCTGTAGTTCTGAAACCCTTCTAGCTGAAGTGACTGACAAAAGAAAAGCTGTCTTCCAAGAAAGAAATTTTATATCCGCAGTAGCTGCTGGTTCAAAAGGAGGCAGGGTGAGTTTTTCCAGCACAAAACTGAGGTCCCTTGCAGGAGATGGTGCTCTCCTGGGAGGCCTTAAATTTTTGGCCCCTCTGAGATACTGTTTTAGCAGTGGATGAGAAAAGATGGGAGGCTCTATGTTGTAATGAACTGAGATGGCAGATGCATGGATTTTTATTGAAGAAAAAGAGAGGCCCTTGTCAAGCATCTGAGTTAAGTATTGTAAAATCTGGGGAATATTGGGCTTTGCTGTGTCTATTCCTTGTGCTTGGTTCCAAGCACAGAATCTCTTCCATTTATCAGCATAAGATTTTCTAGTACTAGGCCTTCTGGATTCCAAAATGACATCCATCACAGGTTTACTGAGAGATGTGGTTTGAATAATTAGTTGATTAGCCATGGTGCAAGATTCAGAGTTTGGAGCTGAGTGTGCAGAATTTGATAGTTATGCTGAGACAGTAGATGAGGTGTTTGAGGCAAGTACCATGGAGGAAGGTGTGATATATTCCTTAGAAGTGGGTACCAGTGTTGGCGAGGCCAGTCCAGAGCAATTAGAATCATTTTTGTTTTTTCCTGTCTGACTTTTAGTAAGACCTTGGAGAGTAGAGGCAGAGGGGGAAAGGCATAGACTGATAGGTTTTTCCAGCTGAAGAATAGAGCATCCACTTTCCATGCTATTATGTGATGAGTTCATGTGCAGAATTTGTCCAACTGATAGTTTTGGGGAGAGGCAAAAAGATCTATGTCTGGGCTTCCCCATTTCTGTGTTAACATGCTGAAGATTTGTGGATCCAGTTTCCATTAGTGCGGGTCCATAAGATTTCTGCTTAGGTCGTCTGCCAGAGTATTTTGCTTTCCTGGCAGGAATTGAGCTTGAAGATGTATTTGGTAAGTCAAGACTGTGTTCCACAAGGCCATGGCTTATCTGCAAAGGAGATAGGAATGGGTATCCCCCTGCTTGTTTATGTACCACATAACTGTGGTGTTGTCCGTCTTTATCAGTAGCTGTCCTGGATGAAGTAAGTCCTTGAAGGCTGTCAGAGCATTCTGAACAGCTAGCATTTCTTTCTGGTTGATATGTAGATGCATTTGGTTTGGGCTCCATTTGCCCTGAATGCATCTCCCTGCCAGGTGGGTCCCCCAAGCATAGTCTGATGCATCTGTAGTTAAGGCTTGGGTGGCAGGGGGTAGAGTGAATGACAGTCCCTTGTTTTGGTGACATGTCTCTGCCCACCAAAGAAACTCCTGTTGTAGGCAGGGAATGAGAGAAATCATTGCTTCCAGGCTGTGACAATGTTGACTCCATAACTTTTTTAGGTACCATTGAAGTTTCCTCATATGCAGTCTTGCATATGGAATTAGTAGAATGCAGGATGCCATGAACCCCAAAGCCTGCAGAATTTGTCTTGCAGAACTGGGTTTTTGTTGTCATTTGTTTGAAGTATGTTGTCAATTGCATTTGTTTGTCTGGCATGAGGTAAGCCATCTGGGCAGTTGTATTCAAGCTTGCACCCAGGAATGTAATTATTTGAGAGGGTATCAGTTGTGATTTATTTTCTTTTATGGTGTACCCTAGGCATGCTAGAAGCCTTTTTACAAACGCCAGATTCTGAAGAAGAGTGTCCTTGTCCTTTGCCTGAATGAGACAATCGTCCAGATAAGGATAAATTTGAATGTTTCTTTGTTTGCAGAATGCAATTACTGGTGCCAGGCACTTTGTAAAGACCCTGGGCACAGTAGACAAGCCAAAGGGCAGTGCAGATAATTGGTAATGCAAAAAAACCTGCTTTGAAGCGGCGATATCTTCTGCAAGATTCCCGTATTGGGATATGCGGGTATGCCTCTTTTAAGTCTAGAGTTACTAACCAGGCATTCTTGCCTAGCATAGGCAGTAGCTGTTGTAATGTCAGCATTTTGAATTTTGGAATGTTCAGGAATGTGTTCAGAATCGATAAGTCCAGTATTGGACGCTATGATTTGTCTTTTCTGGGTACCAGGAAAAGTCTTGAATACAATCCTTGTCCTTTTTCCTTTTCTGGTACCAGTTGAATAGCCCCCATATCCATGAGGGACATGACTTGTTTCTGGGCCTCTGCCCACTGGTTTTGTGGCAGATCTGGCCATCCATTTGGAATTGGCAAAGTATGGAAATTAAATCTGTACCCCTGGGATACTATGCTTAATACCCACTTGTCCTGGGTAATTAACTGCCAATTTTGAGCATGAAGTGCTCATGAACTTCCTCCCAAGGGGGCTGCCAAAAGATAAGTGCTTGGAGATGGTAGAGGAAAGTCATTGTGCTTTGTTACCTCTAGATTTGGAGGTGGAGGCACCCCATTGCTTTGACCTGTAAGATCCCTGTGATTGATATCTGGAGCCTTTTGAGTGCCTGGGTTTGCCCTGAGTGGCTCTGTTGGACACAGGAAAGGACCAATTCTTAGTAGGCCAGTGCCTACTGAACCTGGGTGGCTGCACTTGCAAGAAATATTTTACAGTTTGCATAGATTTAGCTTTGTCTTCCATTTTCTTTAAAACCTCTTCTGCCTTATTACCAAACAGACTATCATGCTGTAAAGGGGCATCCAAAAATTTAGCTTTAACGTGATCAGGCAGATTTTGCTCCTTGAGCCAGGCATGCCTTCTTATCACAGATCCAGTTATTGTGGCCCTGCAAGAGGCCTCCAAGGAATCAAAACCACATTGCAAAGTATGCTTTCCAACTTGTTCTGCTGAATGCAATAAATCCTGTAATTCTTTATTTTCCACACAATCAGAAATCAACATCATTTTCTGTTTCAGTAAGCCCATAACATGCTGTTGATATTTAAGCATATGAAACTGGCAGTTTAAAGCCCTGATTGCCAAGGCTGCAGATGTATAAACCTTCTTACCCCATCTATCCAGTGCCCTGGAATCTCTATCAGAAGGGGTAGGATTTTTGGCTATAGAAGTCTTAACAC
Source organism: Protopterus annectens (assembly GCF_019279795.1). Classification (NCBI taxonomy): domain Eukaryota; kingdom Metazoa; phylum Chordata; order Ceratodontiformes; family Protopteridae; genus Protopterus; species Protopterus annectens. The sequence continues at coordinate 1,639,379,635 of NC_056743.1, read as the reverse complement.
CCTTGGGACCCTGAGAAATAGTCTCAGGATCAGCAGCAGGATTTTTGAAAAGAAATTTGTGGGAGTCAGGAACCCTGTAATATCTATCTGGCTTACTAGGAGCCGGAGGCAGGGAATCAGGAGCCATGCTTGATTCCGAGAACACATCATCAATAATGTCTAATACAGGAGGTATTGCCAAAGGCCTATGCTGAGGAAGAAGAAGGAAATCCCTAAGCCTCTTTTTTGATTCAGAGAAGTCCTGACTCTCCCAGTAAAAATGTTCCCTTAAAGTATGCAAAGTCTCTCCAAAACAGTAATCCTCAGGAGGAGATGCAGATGGGATGGATCCCTCTGCATCAGAATCCTCATAAGGTGGAATAGAAAATTCCTGATCAGAAGAGGAATCAGAAGAAATGGAAACCTGATCTGAAGATTCATAGTCAGTGCCTTGCCTGGGCCTCTTAGCAGGGGGGGGGGGTTGGGAACCCCTGATCAAGGTAATTAAATCCTCAGCCATTTTGATCATTTGTTTTTTAGGAATAGGGGCCTGAGCATGTGGCTCATGCGTCGGTTTTTTAGACATAGAAGTTGTTTCTGACCTTGTTTTTGTTGATGGCATCAGTTTAATATAAAAATGTTGAGGCCTGAAAACACCCTCAGAAGCCGGTGCCTGCTTAGCGGCTCCAGACCCATCCAAGGGAGAGACATCAGTGGGTTCAATACTTTCCGAATCTCGCGGCATACTGGACTCCGAATGGGTCTCAGTAGAGGCCTGCGACTCAAAAGTAGCGGGTATCAGGGGCTGTGAAAGTGCCTCACTGAGTACCAGCGAACTGGCGACTGGCTTAGGAGAAGCTTTGTTGTCAGTTTTGGACCTCGACAGTCTGTCTCTATCTTTTTCCTTGCGTTTTTTGTGAACTCCGGTAGTCGGATTGCTAACCAATGACATTTCAGGGTAGTAAAATATTGAACCAAAATATTTAGAAGCAAAAATATAATGACGCTTAATAGTGCATTGGTTAAATTTAGCACAATACCAACAGCAAGGCACGTTGTGATCAGGGCCTAGGCAAGGAATACAGTACAAATGAAAATCCTTAAGAGGTATTTGCTTCCCACAAGTAATGCAATTATTAACTTTTACTGACATCGGTAAGGAGCAAGAAAAAGTTTCCCCAATGGGGTACTTAGCTTTAGTTTGAAGACTTCGGTTCTGAAACTCGAAAACAAAAATTTCAGGAGTCGGCCAACCGGCACTTGCGAACTTCTTCTGCTTCTGGCACCACGCGGCAAGAAAGACTGATTAAAATGGCGTCAGCTGCATGTTTTATACACCTGACAACCTGACGTCATGGAAGAGGAGACAGCAACTGATGCAGGACCCAAGACTTTGTTATTCAGGCCAACTGAGGGCAACCTGCCAGCAGATTACCCAAATGTAATGACTGCAACAGTGAAACATGAAGAACATCCACTTATTTGCAAAGCCAGTTAATTAATTCAACTGCAGAAAAAAACAATTGAGTTCAGCTAATTTAGAAGGTATTCCAGACACTGGAGAAAAGGATATGGAGGCTTTAAATAACAAAGTGAAGTTGTTTCAATAATGTCCAGGTGGAGTAAACGCAGCTCTCAATAACCTGTAACATGTAGGTGATTCCTGTAAGATATACTTGAGAATGAAAAATGTATACATCCTCACATCTCAACTCTGTTCAGTTTAGGAACTAGAAAAACAAAAACGAACCAGCACAAAGGGGAAAAGTGACTAAATCTTATTTAATTGTGGCAGTGTCACTTTACATGTTGCATATGTTATGCAACATGTAGAGTGACATTGCCACAATTAAATAAGATTTAGTCACTTTTCCCCTTTGTGCTGGTTCATTTTTGTTTTTCTTGAAGGCTTTTGGTTTGAACCTTGCACTTGTTCTGCCTTGCGTGTATTTTGGTTTGTTCCAGTTTGGGAACTAGCCCACTAATCCAGTTAACATAAGATAGAGTATATATATGTATTTCTATATTATTGTTGCAGTATTCCTTAAAGAAGGGATGTCCTGCTTCGGGCAGCCTGTCGCTCAGCCAGTATAGATAAGCATGAAAAAGATCTTGTTTGTGCCGTATGTCACGCTTGTGCTCCCCACACAGAGCATAGGGCATAAAAATGACGTAAAGATGCAACTATCCAGAAATGAATTACTCCAGAAGAGAACAATTGTCACAGGACAAAGGAGTCCATGAACATCCAGAAGGAAAAACTGCAGAATAACAAGAGGGGTTTGGAGGGAGAGAGAGAATACTACAACCATGAAGAGAGTGCCCTGTACAGTCACAAACACCTGGACAGTTAAGTTTACCTATAAAACTTGGACTGTAACCTATAATTTAGGGAAGCATTGCATGGAGTTAAGTTTAGAGCAGCTAACCTGTGTGTCAGACAGTGCTGATACCACATCATAGTGAAATCTAATACCAATATTCAACACTAGTCCCTTACCCTAGAGAACACCCAAAGACATCTCTGTAAAACTCAGACCTCAAACTCTAATAGCCGACCCTCATACAGGTCTGGAGAACACAGATAAGCAATTTCCAAATGCCTCCATAGCCAGCTTGGTAGATATGGAAATCCTGAGACACTGTATCAGTTGTCTCATGTTCACAGATAACCTTTAAATCCTTAAAGAAACCAGCACACTGTGTGAGAGATGTACATACACAACTTCCTTGGAGGCAAAAATCTCTCTTACAAACAAGGTTGTCAAGAACACAAACTACATCCACCAAACATAATGTTCACCACATACTTAGGTCATCTTATACCAAGGCACTAAATAGCAATCTCTCCACAAACCTCAAAGAACTGCTAAACCTGCAAATGGCAAAACCTATGCATGGCAAACTCTAAAGCACACACCAAAAGCAACATCAAACTCCCCACTTAAGTCTATACCCTGAAAACAAAGCCCATGAGGCAAGCAAACAATTTATCTAGGATTCTTATCATGGGGGACACCATTGTCAATGGCACGCAGATGCCCCCCTCAATGATTAGACAAGGAGAAGATTACAGTCATCTACTTATCTGGAGCCAGAATCTGCCAAGTTACACATGCACTCACATCTCTGCACCACAAGTACTAGCATGATTCTATCATAGCCTATGTGAGTATAAATAACCTGAGATATACTTCTCTGGACTATATGAAGAGATACATTAAGGACTTCTCTGAATATGTGTCTCAGACTGGTATATGCCTTGCATTGAGCAGCATTCTGCCTTCACTAAGGATGATGCTACAATTTGAACAAAATTATTGATTTTAACAATTTGCATAGTTTATGGTGTCTTTCAGGAGGACATGGTCAGCAGACCATGTTGCTTTGCCAAAGATGGCCTGCACCCCCCAGGCTTCCAGATTTTGGTTAAAACTTTATCCACCTCCTTAGATCCCTTTTTACGCAATGCCTAAGTGACAAACCTATCAACTTAGCAAATAAACCCCAAATTAACCTAAAGGTGTTACTATTCAATGCTAGGAGCCTTAACGAGAAACTCATTACTCAACAAGCTCTCCTCACTCTGGAGAATATAGACATCTGTGCCATCACTGAGATATGGTTTAAAGCTACAGAAAATATTATGGACATGCAAAGCTACAGTGCAAGGCTATTAGCCACACAGACAGCAGCTGAAGGTGGAGGTATCTTGATATATATATCAGAAACAAATATACCTCAAAGCTGGTTAAAGAGGATGATACCCTGGAGTTCATCCATGTACAATCTCCCTAGATAGATTCCCTTACCATGTCTTAGCAAGCAGTAGGTCAACAGTCAACATTGATGTCACAAGAAACTCACAACTGTTATCTAAACTTACTAAGGGCACTCTCCATACAGGCAAAGTATTCATGAGAGACTTTAATTTGCCGTCTATATACTGGAAAACATACATTGCCCCCTACTTGCAAGCACAATGTTTCCTGGACTTTATTAACACAAATGCCCTTGATCAGTTAGTATGCACTCCAACCAGAGGTTCAAACATGCTGGACCTAGTCCTCATCAATATGGGTGAATGCTGTACCCCCCCCCCCCCCATGTCATGTCCTCATTGGTGAGGTTGGATCACAAAGCTGGCTCCTTCTACATAAAAATCAAGTTGTAAAACACAGCAAAACCTGTTACAGTTAGGAACTATTCTAAAGCAAACTACAACCCATTAAACGACAGCTTGCCTAAGCAGAATTGTTCACAGAAACACTATACAAATGTATGCAAATGGCTGCATAGAAACTGCTATACCTAATAGAAGTAAGCCCAAAACAACCCCCAAAAACAAACCACACTGGTGGACTCCAAATCTAAACAGGGTAGATAACAAAAGTGAAAAAAAGTCATGGTCAAAATCAGAACAAGAATCTCTAATGACAAAAGTTCACTAAATAAACTAAACAGGAAACTAAGAAAACTAATTAAATCCAACAAGGCCAATTATGAGGTCAATATAGCTTTCTCAAGCTAAGGAGACCCACAAGGCCTTCTACAACTCTGTCTAAAACGTCAAAGGTAATATGCACCAGTGTGCAGAACTGGTAGTAAATAGTACCACCTTCACTGACCAAAGAGGCATAGCAAATCTGCTGGCCAACAAATTCAGCTAAAATGGATAGGACCCAAGAAGTCTGGCTTGGTGAGACCTCCTCCACCAAGAGTCAGGTCACCAGCTGAGTACCACAGGGTCCCATACTGGGCTCACTCCTGCTTGGCATCTGCTTCTTGGAGGTCAAGGCTAATTTCAAGCACCTTTGGCTCACCAAATTCACAGATAACTGCAAATTGGGAGCAATCATAGAGTTCCCCTATGACACTAACATCCTGCAAGAAGGTCTAACATAAACAAATGACTGGTGCTAATCCAGCACTGATGGAGCTTTGGCACATCCACAAAATGAACAACACCATAAATACCAGATCCAGTGATTTAAACTTTGCTTGCAACATAAACACAGCATCCTGGTGAGACAGATATGTGTCTCAAAGTATTCCCAAGCTATGTTATTAGGGCTTCATCCCCAGAACTATTTAAATGTAACTTTGACCGTCAGTGAGAAATTGTAAATTTGTCCCCTGGCTGGTCCCTTGTCTCTTAAAGACAAAGGCCAACAGTAAATATTCCCTAACATTGGATGGGAAAACATAAATTCATTCACTAGCTAGTCCCCATGTATAGACAAGAGATCAAAGGTAAACATTCTCTTACTAACATACACAGACATAACTTTTAGCAACCCCCTAACTAACATAACCAACCTAACTAACATATCCATCCTAACTAACATATGCCTCCAATACAGGTGCACATTTTACAAGAAGAGGCAATTGGGTTGGGTTCTGGGGCTAGACTTATAAAGGCACTGGTGGTTGTTAGCCTATTATATATCTTAACCTATGAACTTATTGATGTAATTGCCCATTTTTTAAATATGTTATACAATGTTCACATATATCTGTCTTGTGTATGTTATTATATGCAGAGTGTATATATATATATATATATATATATATATATATATATATATATATATATATATATATATATATATATATATATATAAGTGCATATGTATGTGTGTGTGTGTGTGTGTGTGTGTGTGATGAGTGTACAATCTGTCTTATGTAATAGTTGTGTTGTCACGGTAAGAGCTTTGTTAAGGTAAGCTGCATATTAGAAGCAGAGGCAGTGTTAGGGTTAGGATTAGCACAAAGTTCCCATGCCTACCTAAGTAATTTGTGCTAACCTTAGCCCTTCCTTTGCCCTAACCATAATGTGCAGCTTATCTCAAAAAAGCCATTTCCATAACATTATCACTTTTCAGACAAATCTGAGCTGAATGTGTGTAGGGTTATGGGTAGTACATCAGAAAAGGAAATTTGTTTCCTTTTATGATGTACTGAGTTTTGCTGTTAGAGTTGTTGATATAATGAACGGCTGATGTGTTTTGAACTATTTTTTATGTCGATCATTCATTATATACAGTCCTGGTGGAGATGACTAGGAAAATGTTTTTGTTAAAAAGCAGTCTCCATGGTTCCTTATACATCTGGATATAGCTGTACTCGCTTGCTCTTATTTATATTAGTAACTGCACCTGGCAGCAGAGAGATGCTGTGACACGTAGACCATTTAACACAAAACTAATCTGCAGCATATGTTTAACACACATAGGCAATGTATAGCATTAAGTGTAGCAAACTGCATTTTCTCTCAGTACTGTAGACCATGGAAGATACACTAACATTTTTGGGACAACACTGCCAGCCATAAATCTAAACAGGTTTAAGATGCATCACTAAGGAAATAACAGCATACATACTGGTAGCAATCATAATACAGTAATAAGAAAACTTAGGGAGAGTCCCATCGTGACAACTCATGCAGACTGTGGATGACAAAATTAGCACACACTTCACATACTAGTATTTATGACATAGGGTAAACTGCTTGAACAGAAAGGGAAGTGAGACTTAATGATTAAGAATTTCTGGGAGAACCTTATAACTCTGTTATCACCAGGAAGCTCTGTGACAAAGCCAATGATGAAGTCCTTCAGTTCAGGCTTCTTGCAAAAAATGGCGAGGGGATGGAACTACAAACTGCACAACTGGGCAGAAATGTAGTTAGAAGGCCTAGATAAATCAGAGGAAGTAAGAAGGAAGTTATTAGGGGAAAAAGTGACAAGTGTCATACTGCATAGGTTCATAGGTAGGTACTAGGCTATTGGCCCTAGGGCCTATATAAGCCTAGCCAAAAAATGTACCCTGGATTTTGCCATCCAAGAAAATTATTTTCCTGTGCCCCTGTTGAGCAGAGCCACAGAAGTGATCCCTGGGGTGAATTTCCCATTTCCCATCCAATCATCAAGATTTTAAAGAGTGCTAATGAGAAGCTCTGTTTGACATAGATAGGTAGTCTGTTCCAGAGTATGGGAACTCTCTGGTATAGGAATCTATCCCTCCAGTATGTTCTGTTTATTGTGGTGACAAGGTTTAGGTCCCTAGAGCATGTAGCTCGGAGGGATTGGGATTTCTTTAAGTGGAGCATGTCCAACAGCTCTGGGTTTGACATAGCTTGGTATGTTAGGCAGAGATCGCCCCTGAGTAGGCGATATGCGATGGAGTAAAGCTGTAGTTTTTTGAGACAGTCTGCGTAGGGCATCTGTTTGAGGCCAGTAGTCCTCTTTGTGAGGTATTTTTGTGGTCTTTCCAGTTGTTGTAGATGTCTTGTGAGGTACATACCAAAAGGGGCATTGTACTCTATAATGGGTCTAATGAGTGATGAGTAGAGGGGAACAATGACCTCTTTTTTTCTGGATGAGAATCCTTTTGTGATGAGATGAGCCACGTAGAAGGATTTCCTGACCACTGTGGCGATGTGATTATCAAAGGAGAGGCTACTGTCCACCTGTGCCCCAAGGTCTCTTATCACATTTTCAGCATTAAGTAGACTACCAGCTATGTGGTAGTTCATGGGTACAGAGTTTTTACCAAAGGGGATGACAATACACTTTTTGGCATTGAGCTTCAGGCCATGGCTTTGACGCCAGGTATCTGTCTCAGTGAGGCCCTTTGTAGTTTGTCCACATCGTTAGGTGTTTTGATTATGGCTCCTAGTTTGCAGTCATCTGCAAACTTTGTTAGCCAAAGACCTTCTGTGTTAGCCTGCACTTCAGAGAAGTAGATACCAAACAGGAGAGGACCCTGGACTGAACCCTGTGGTACTCCACTTGTCACTGGTCTGAAGTCAGATTTGGAATCCGCTACTTTCACAGTGTGGTTCTGTCTCTGAGCCAGTTGGCAACCCATCTTGTGACATAGGGATTTATACCTAGTTTAGTGAGCTTATCTATAATTCCAGAGTGGGGGATGGTACTGGTTTTTAAGCCCAGCCCCATTTAATATTCTCATCTCAAACCTCAGACGACACAAAAACTGAATAATTCACTCCAAAAATGATGCCAAGACTGTGGAAGTATCTAATAGTGTTATAAACCTTGTGGCCGATCTGAGTACTAAACAGTGGAAGCAGCATCTGGTGGTGTAGGCATGGCTAGGAATCTGAAAGTGATGAATATGTAGCCTTTACAGTGTCAGCTACCTTAATGGTATGTGGTGATGTGCCACTGCAACTGGGGAATGATAACTCCGGGGTGTAATAGTCATAGTTCTCAACCATCCATCTCCAAAATGTGCAATGCAACCACTCATTATTTGGAACAAATGGGCAAAATATGGAACATGTACAAACCCTAAATGTCTGACAGACCCTTTCATGTGGAACTTCGAGAAACATGAACTTTTTAAGACTCGGAATGAGGAATGTTCCTTATATTGAGGTACGCTTGAATAGTATGGATATAAGTACTTGTGAGAATACATTTTAAAAACTCAGAAAAGGAAAAATATTAGGGGGTTATGACTACAGAAAACATGAACTATCAGTCTCGGAAAGGGAGCAAAAAAGGCAATCCAAATATAAGGGGTTTAGTATCTAGAGATAGAAAAGTGGTGATGTCCTCTTTCAGGCCAACATAAGACAACAACTGAAATAATGCATACAGTTCTTGAAGATTTACATGGAGAAGGATGTCTTACTGTGAGATAAGGTACAGAGAAAGGCAATATGGATGATAAAGAAGTTGGAGGAATGCTGTATGAAGAGAGAATTAGGAAGTCTGAACTCTTTTTATTACTGAAAATAGATAGTGAGGACAAGATATGGATAGATTAGACATTTGAGATGCTGCACAGTGAGATTAGACTAGAAAGACAGTGAATGTAGATGGGGTAATAACTACTGGGATAAGAATATGCCAGCTCTGTAAAACCTATAGGAAATACTTCTTCATATAGAGCATGATAGATGGTACACAAGTGTAAGTATTACATGCTAAGAGGCATTTAAAAAGCTTGGGGATGTCTGGATACAATTAGTTTATTTAGGTCATCATTTTCATTTAGGTTCATAGGTTCATAGGTTTATACTAGGCTATCTGCCCTAAGGCATTTATAAGCCTAGCCCAAAGTTTTCCTTATATGAAAAAATACTGTGCCCATTAGTTTGTTGTGCCTCTGTCCAGCAGTGACACAGGGATGATTCCCGGGATAAACCTACGATCTCCCATCCACAGGTCAAGATTTCTCTTGAACAGAGCCAGCGAGGTGCTCTGCCTCACATGGACCGGGATTTTATTCCACAGCATAGGGAGTCTCTGAGTGATAAATCTATCCCTCCAGCACGTCCTATTTATATCCGTGCTAAGGTTTAAGTTGCTTGCTCTAGTGGTTTTGGTGGATTTGGATTTTTTGAGGTGGAGCATGTCCATTAATTCCGGGATGGACATGGCCTTGTATGTCAGGCACATGTCACCTCTGAGCAGACGGTATGCAACTGAATAGAGCTGGAGTTTCTTCGATCTGGCAGCATATGACAGATTTTGGAGTCCCTTTATCCTTTTGGTGAGGAACTTTTGGGGTCTCTCCAATTGCTGCAGATGTCGGGTGAGATACATCCCGAATGGGGCATTGTACTCGATCATTGGTCTGATAAGTGAAGAGTACAGGGGAACAATGACCTCACTAGATCTGGATGTGAATCCCTTCATGATCAGGTGGGCAATGTAGAAGGTCTTTCTAACCACTTTAGCAACGTGAATGTCAAAAGAAAGGCCACTGTCAACCTGGGTCCCCAGGTCCCTGATAACCTCTTCTGTGCTTAGTGGATTGCCACCTATATGGTAGCTTGGGGTTACCTTGTTTTTCCCGAAGGGTATGACTATACATTTTTTGGCATTTAACTTCAGGCCATGGCTCTGGCACCAGCTATCTGGTTCCGTGAGTCCCTTCTGAAGGATATCCGTGTCAGATGCACTTTCCACTATGGCGCCCAGTTTGCAGTCGTCTGCAAACTTTGTCAAAGTCCTCCCATGTTGGCCTGTACTTCTGAGAAGTAGATGCCGAACAATAAGGACCGAGCCCTGTGGGACACCACTTGTGACCAGCTTGGAGTCTGACATAGCGCCAGCAACTCTAACCCTGTAGGTTCTGTCCTTAAGCCAGTTTGCAACCCATCTTGTGACATATGGGTTTACATTTAAGCTGGTAAGTTATTCTACAATACCCAAGTGGGGTATTGTGTTGCAAGGTCAAGGTAGGCTGTATGGACTGCCTTTCCCTCATCAATGGCCTTGGTGACTCAAGTTCAAAAGGCATGATCTGCCCTTAAACTGGGTCGGGTCCAATGTCTGCAAGTCCCCTATATCTTTGTTTATGAGCTCCATTATGATCCTCTCCATAGCTTTGCAGACTAGACTTTTGGGACCACAGTTGCCTTGGGCACGTATCCTGTGGTAAGGCTGAGATTAAACAGCTGCCTTATGTGCGGGTTTAATTCATTTAGCTCATGTAGCACACAGCCGGGGACACCATCCAGTCCCATTGATGCTGTGTTTTAGCTTTAGAGAGAGCAGCTTTCACCTGCACATTTGAGATGTCTGGGAGGCTACACTCCGCTGGGATAGTTATCTCTCCTTTATTGCACTGAACCTGTCTGCCAGTATGTTGGCAATGTCTGTGGGTTCAGTGATTTTTGTATCATTTTGGACTAATTCTGAGCATATCTGGGAGTTTCCACCCAGGTTCCTAACATAGCTGAAAAAGGCCTTATGATTGTCCTTTGAATCCATGGCAATTTTTCTCTCAAAATTGGCCTTAGCTGATTTTATGAGTGCTTTTTTACTAATAATGATCAGGGTGACTTCCTTTTATGGATTTTGTTCTATCATGTAATAGCTTTCTCCTCTTATTGTAAAGTTTGTTAATGGCTGGGGTCCACCAGACTGGTGTGGAAAGAGTCTTGGTTTTATTTGGGATTGCCTGATCCATGCAGTCCTGGAGGTGTTCATAGAAGGCATTTGTTTGTGGTTTCCACTGGCTCAGGGGCCTTGAAGGATACCACACCAGTCTTGAGTAGTGTGAAGTTTGTTTTAGAGAAGTTCTTCACTGTGGTCTTTTTGTTTGGGGTGGATGTGGATCTCCACTCAGATTAGTTTATGATCAGATCTCACCAATGAGGGATATAGTGTGGAGCATTTTGTCCCCATGTTTGTGATAATGAGATCTAGTATATTTTCTCCTCTCGTGGGAACAGTGACTAGCTGTTCCATGGCATTTGAATTTATGAACTCCAGGAGTTATTAGGTAAGAAGTTTAAGAAGTTTACTTATCTGCTGTAAATCTAGGGCAGAAATGCATGCATATATTGTTTGCATTAAAAATGGCTTCTCTGCTGACTGTATGTAACAGATAATAGCAAGTCCGTCAGGTACAAAAATTAAGTGTAAAAGGGAAATGATTATATCAAATCTTGAAACTCACTGCAATGCTCTTCAGGCATCTTTCAAGGGGGAGTTTTATGACCTTTAGCCCTGATGTAGGGTTGTGAATCTGCATCTCTGCTCCTTACTGATGGCGCTGTACAATATTATGAATCTAAATTATATTGTAGAACATGGAAGAATGTGTGGGCTGATTTATTGTATAATACCTGCTTTCCATATTGTCTGCATCTGAATTACTCTTAATTGTGTAACTGGATTACTCTTATTTCTGCTTGTATCTTTGTAGCTGCATTTGCACCTGGGTCATGGCTGAGGAAGGTTCTTGAACTAGTCCACTCACCCAGGCAACAAAGTAAAATGAAATAAAATAAAAACAAAATCTATGTACCTCAGCATAAGAGGAGTACGCCATGTTAGAACTAACCCTGCACTCAGTATCTATGTCCAGATTTACATAAACAAATATAAATATTATAGATATAGATACAGATATAGATATATGTATGTACACACTTTCAGTCTTCCTGTTCCAAGGATTAATAATGCAGACCTTGTTATTTTAACAAGAACACTTTTGAAGTAAACCAGTTACCCGGGGAAAGGGGAAATGTTTACCCTTGAACAACCAAAGCAATACCAAAGAAACTTTGTGTGGAGTATATATGGTCCCCAAGTACTGCAGAGGAGAGCAACAGCATTATGTGGACATTTTTCACCAGTGCCCATTTTCTGAGGTCTTGAAAGCCATTGTTTACATACACATTATCATTAAGGCCCTCCCTAATCCACAAAGTCTCAGATGCATTCACAGGAAAGGATTCCACTTCTCTAACTGCCAAGTTGTTTGCAGTGCCCAGGGTATCACCTATAATGTTACTGTCACCACAAGCACACTTCCTATAAATCTCATATCTGGTACATTTCAAACCTATACCAACATTTTGTGTAGGATGATCTTCCACAGGGTCATCTCCTTTGGTAGATGTACATATAGGTGGGTACAGAGAACAGTATATGATATTACCATGCAATCAGGTAGCAAGCCACATATAAAGGTGCCACTGTTGTGTTGTACAGGGGATGCTTGGTATGAATTGGATCTATGGCTAATAATCCAAATTCGTAAGCCTTACATCTAGAAGGGATGACATACAACACTGCATACGCAGAGACATGGAATGTGGTGGAATACGTTTTTGACAGCTTAAAGGTTGGTTCTGTTGCCTTAATGCATTCAGTGGGGCACTGCAGTATTTAACTGAGACCTGTTACCAAAACACTTGTATTGTGTATTACGTTGCATAACATTGTTATGTGGAAACAGCTGCAACAGCTGGGAAGTATAGGGCTCATATGCATGTTGAAGGAGTGGCTGAGGTAAGGTAGCGAATAAGAGGAGGAAAAGGCACCAGAAAGACCACACATGAGGAAGAGGCAGATTAAATAAATCATGGTAATAGCAAACAGTCCACAATGGTTCCACAATAGACAGACTATACAGTAGTAATTACTGCCACTACCAGCTAATAATTATCAGCTACCCAAAGGCTCTTAAAAGGGTGTCCAGTTATTACTGTGCAATATTATTATCCAGTAGTAGTTTAACTAAACAGTCTTAAGGCCTATTAGAGTGGATTTGTATAATAAACTCTATAAATGTGCAATGTACTCTAGAGCTTAACTTATCTCTACATAAACCAGCCACAGATAAAAGGTTTTAAAAATATTTAATAATAAATACTAAAAACACAAGACAATACTACTACACCACAGTGACATTCAAGAGGTCAGAGATCACACAGAAACATAAAATAATTCAGTAGTACAGTTGTAACATAACAGAAAAACACTTAGTCTAATCTTTATAATTCCTGGCTACTTCTACAAGAAAACATACTTCTAAAGTAACTTACTTACATAGAGCAAGGCAGTGCTGAGTTGAATAGTCAGACAAAAATGCTTACATTATCTCTCTGAGCAATAGTTTTTAAAATCACTAACAAAGATTTCTGCTGGGCCCTCCCAGATTACATCATTTTTGACACTTAGCCTGGAGTTCCCAGGCCAACAGGCTACATTATTTAGCAAGTTAACACCTGCTCAGGAAGGTATAACAATAAAAGACATTTCACATGTACCCTCTAGTAATTATTCCTTAAGTTAAAACAATAGAAAGAATGTGCTAGCCCAGACAGACTGACTGTGAGGTCTATAGATCAAAGGACAGAGTTGAAATAATTTTAACTTCAAAAGAAAGAGTTTGAAATGCTTGACTTAGTTTTCCTTGCAGCAGATGGCAATGTTGCCACAATCTTGAAGTTCAACATTTTATAGTATTTTCTTTCATTCAAGAAACAAGGCTGCATTTTACATTTATATTTACAAATGTCAGAATTATGTATCAAATTCTATATGGCTAGGCTGGCAGCCTTCAGCCATCTCTACTCAATCTTCACATCTCTCCCCCCTGGAGAACTCAAGCTAGTTTTTCAAGCGACCCTTGATAAACGCTGCTTGAGAGGGTCAGGTCTATCTGAGTATACCTACCCCATTCCCTGTCCTAAGAGCCCATCGGCATTGGCATTGCTACTCCCACTGTGGTGCTGCACTGACATATCATATGCTTGCAACCCCAGGCTCCATCTTAGCAACTTGGCATTTTGCTGGCTGGCTCTGTTTAACCATGTTAGGGGGTTGTGATCTGCCATAACAGTGAATTTCCTTCCATAAAGATAAGGCTGAAGTTTTTGCAATGCTCACACTATGGCTAGACATTCCTTTTCTACAGCTGCATAGCATTGCTCCCTGGGTTGGAGCCTACAACTGAGATAAACCACTGGGTGCTCTTCTTCCTCTGAGGAAATCTGGCTATGTAAAATCCCCATCCCATGGCTCGAAGCATCCATTTGCACAACAAGCTATTTGCTGTAAATTGGACTGGCTAACACAGGGGGGTCCTCCCAAAGCTCCCTTAAGCTCTTGGAATGCCTGCTCACATGCTGGGGTCCACACTACCTTATCTGGCCTGTTCTTTCTTGTCAGGTCTGTGAGGGGAGCAGCTATGGTACTATAACTGGGGACAAACTTTCTGTAGTACCTTGTGTCCCTAAAAATGCCCTCACCTGCTTTTTGGTAACAGATGCAGGCTATGCCTGAATGGCATCTACTTTGGCAGGTTCTGGCCTTATCATACACTCCCCACTCTATTTCATAAGTAGGAGAACTCTGCCATACCCACCTGACATTTGCTCGGCTTAATGGTCAATCCTGCCCTCTGTAGTCTGCTCAGCACCTCCCTGACATACTGAAGGTGCTATGGCCAGGAATGGTTGCAGATGGCAATATCATCTAGGTAAGCAAGGGCAAACCCTCCAGCTCCTACTAGGCTATGATCTACCAGCCTCCAGAAAGTTGCTGGGGCATTATTCATCCCAAAGGGCATCTTTGTGAACTCATACAAGCCAAAAGAAGTCAGAAAGACTGACTTCTCTCTAGCACTGGGAGTCAAGGGCACCTGCCAGTAACCCTTGATAAGATCAATGGTTGTAAGATACTTAGCCCCACCCATCTGCTCTAGGGCCTCATCTGTCCTAGGCATGGTGTAAGCATCCGACCCTGTGTGGCTATTTAATTTCCTGTAGTCCACACAGAACCTGGTGTTGCCATCCTCCATTGGGGAGGCCCAGGGACTGCTGGACTCTTGAATCACCCCTAGTTCCAACATCTTTTGTACCTCTTCCCTCAGAGTCTGTCTGACTCTCTCATGCACCCTATAAGGGGCCTGCCTAATAGGCCTTTGGGATCCGGTATCCACTTGGTACTGAACCGGGTGGGTGCACCCTGATTTCCCAGTGAACATGTCCCCAAATTCCTGCAACACTGCTCAGATGTCTCGAACCTGGGTAGGAGATAGCTGCTGGGACACTACTACCCCTTCCACTGAGGTGTCAGCCCGAGCCTCACTGAGGAGATAAGTCTCCAGATCTCCCTCAGATTCCTCCTGCAATCCACTGCAAATGTTCAGCACAAGGACCACCATATCATGGCAAGGTTTCATCCTGTTAACATGGTACAATTTGTGCCCCTGCCATCTGCCTAGCAATTCCACCATGTAGGTAACATCACTTATCTTTCTGACCACCTTGTAGGAACCCTCTCAGGCTGCTTGCAGTTTGTTGTGTCTGCAGGAATGAGAACCATTATCTGCTGCCCCACAGCATACTCTTTAGCTCGAGCATTCCTGTCATACCACACCATTTTCTGTTGTTGGACTTCTGCCAGGTTCTCCTGGGCCAAGCCCATGAGTCTCCTGAGCCTTGTCCTGAGGTTTAGGATGTATGTCATAACTGACTACTTGAGAGACTCGCACTCACCTTCCCACTCATCTCAAATTAAATCTAGAGGTCCCCTCACCCTATGCCCATACAGCAACTCAAAGGGTGAAAAACATGTGGATTCCTGGGGAGCCTCTCTGTAAGCAAACAACAGATGGGGCAAATATTTGTCCCACTCCCTCTTAAACTGATCTACAAATGCCTGTAGCATGGACTTGATTGTAGAGTTTAACCTCTCAACAAGACCATTAGTCTGGGGATGGTGGGGGGGTGGTCTTCATTGCTTCACCCCACAGGACATCCACAGACAAGCCAGCAGGTCTGACATGAAATTAGCACCTCGGTCTGTCAGTATTTCTTTTGGGAAACCTACCCTGATGAAAATCTCTAACAAAGCATTTGCCACCTTCTCTGCCTCAATGGAGGACAAAGCCATCACCTTAGGGTATCATGTAGCATAATCCAGTACCACTAGGATATACTTTTTCCCTGTGGAAATTGGGGTACTCAGAGGACCTATAATATTTATAGTTATCCTCTGAAATGGCTCCTCTATCACAGGCAAAAGCATCAAAGGAGCTCTCACCTTGTCTGCTACCTTGCCTACCTTTTGGCACTGCTCACTGGTCCTGCAGTACCCGGTTACATCTCTGGACATTCCAGGCCAATAGAAGTTTTGCATAATATGCCTCTTTGTATATTTTATGCCCATATGACCCGCAAAGGGAATATCATGGGCTATGGCTAGCAGTGCCAGATGGTAGGATCTAGGCACTACCAACTGCAGTACTCTCTCACCTTCTAGCCCTCCCTCAGGGGTGTACTCTCTGTATAGTAACCCTTTGTCCCAGTATACCGATTCCCCCTTTCCTTGAGAATTAGGTGCCTCTCTAGCTACCTGCCTCAGGCCTTGCAATGTAGGGTCTGAGAGCAGAGCCTGTCTCAACTCTCTCCTTGTAATCCTTCCCAGCTCCCCTTCTACAGGAAGTCTGGCATCCTCTGACAGCGGTTCCTCACTGTCAGCCTGGGTACTACTACTCACCTCTACCTTTGCAGTTACCCTGTCCAAGGGAACATAAGTACCCAATAGCAGCTGTGGCTCATCTTCAGTCTCACTGCTACAGTGTAGCTCACTCCCTGAAGTAACCACCTCACAAGTCCTGGCTGCAAGTATGCAGTCTGTCTGGGTGTCCCCCAGGCTAACAGACCCACATGCTTGTCTGCTAGCCTGACCACATGTAACTGCATAAGCACATGGTACTGCCTCATCCAAATCCTTCCCTCTCAGGACATCTGCAGGATGGTAGTTTAGTACCCCTGTTGTCTTAAGACAACCTACTATTGGCATTTTGTCTTTCCCACTTACTGGCACCCTTATCTTTGGTTCCCCACCTTGCCTCCATGGACACCTGTATATCACATGGCCCCACTGGTTGCATTCAACACATTTAACCCTAGCTCCTGGACATGTACCTGGACTATTGGCTTCACCTGCTACTGGCAGATTCTGTTGTGGCAGTCTGTGCTGCTCTCCATGGGTTCCTTTAGACCCGTGAGCAGTACTGGGGGTCCCCTTCCTGTGCAGGGCTGCCCTGCTGGCCAGGTATAGGTCTTTCTTCTTCCTCAATTCATCTGAAGTAGCACATTGTCTATCAGCTAAGCAGATTCTCATGTCCTCAGGCAAAGTGCTAAGGGCTTGTTCCCTCACCAAAAGGTCTGCCAGCCCTTCAGAAGTGGTGACCTGACATCCACTCACCCAGCTATGAAAATAAGTGCTCAGTTCAGCAACATATTCCCAAACACTTTCATCTGCCTTGCGTCTATGCTCACAAAACTTTTTTCCTACACATTTCAGGTGTTAGCTTAAAACATTTTAAAAGACATTTTTTTACAGCAGTATAATCAAAACAGGCAGCGTCAGAGATTTTTGACAAAGACGTTACAGCTTTCCCATGGAGTAAGAGGGTCAGGAACCATACCCAGAGCCTTTGGGCAACACTATACTGTTTGCATACCCTCTCAAACATATGAATGAAACTCTCAAAATAATCCCCCTCTTTAAATTGCGGAAGAAATTTACTGACCTGTTGTGCTTCTGGGGTCCAGTTACTCCCTTCCCCATTACCTCCATGACTCTGGCGAAGAGTCAGCATTTCCCTCTCATATCGCCTCTGATGCTCCTTTTCTTCAGCTTCTATCTCCAAATGCCTGGTCTCCAACTCAAGTCTCTTTAGCAACAGCTGGATTTTTAAGTCCACTGAAGAAAGGTTGAGCTGTCCATTCTCTGAGGATATTGTATCTCCACTGCTAGACTGATTGTCCTTTGCAGAAAGGTTGAGCTGTCCATTCTCCAAGGATATTGTATCTCCACTGCCAGTCTGATTGTCCTCCTGGATGCTGTTTTCTGATGCAGCTGTAACCAGGGCTGCAATCAGGTCTGCCTTAGTCAGGTTTCAATGCACCAGTACCCTAGTCAGGCACATCTTTACCAGGTGGCTCCTTGTCAGCTTTCCATACTCCTCTGCTGACATGCTGCCTGCTCACCCTGACTAAGTAAGCTAACAAAAGAAATAAAACAATTGTGATATGAACTCTGAGTATTCACGGTGTTGATGTTTTAGAGTACAAAACACCTTCAGAGATCACTGTATGTAAGCTACAGGATTCACTCTACCCACACCACTACAAGCCAATTAGTATTTGTCAACTAATTAATATGTGATGTGGATATCCCACCACTGCTGAACAGAAATGTGAGGATATCTTATCCCAACCACTGCCACCACAAATGTGATGCCCATACCCTGGCCCAGCAATCAAGGAGCCTCAATCCTCACCTCTAACACCAGAGAGGTCATCTCATATAAGGGGAAAGGATAACAAATACACACAGTAAAGTGCAATTTCCCTTAAGAGCACTTAGTGATCACAGTCAGTCTGGGACTGGTTGCTCCCTTGCTCTCCAGGTCCCCAATAAGACTCCCCACTGGCACAGCCATAGGGTCTGGATCTCAGCCTAGCTGGCAAACTAACCTCCAGTACCTCTCTGTCCAACCAGTGCTTCATGTCCCTGCCCAAGTAGCTGACACACACATACACACTTTGAGATAAGTATTTATGCAGCTTCACAGACACTCCTGGGAAAGGCTGACACAGATTATCCAGCTGTGCCCCTTTACCCAATCTATACCCAGACTATACGGTAGTAATTACTGCCACCACCAGCTAATAATTATCAGCTACCCAAAGGCCATTAAAAGGGTGTCCAATTATTACTGTGCAATATTATTATCCAATAGTAGTGTAACTAAGCAGTTTTAAGGCTTATTAGAGTGGCTTTGTACAATAAACTCTATAAATATGCAACGTACTCTAGAGCTTAACTTATCTCTACATAAACCAGCCACAGTTAAAAGGTTTTAAAAATATTTAATAATAAATACTAAAAACACAAGACGATACTACTGCATCACAGTGCCATTCAAGAGTTCAGAGATCACACAGAAATTTAAAATAATTCAGTAGTACAGTTCTAACATAACAGAAAAAAACACTTAGTCTAATCATTATAATTCCTGGCTACTTCCACAAGAACACATACGTCTAAAGTAACTTACTTACATAGAGCAAGGCAGCACTGATTTGAATAGTGAGAAAAAAATGCTTACAGTCTCTCTCTGAGCAATAGTTTTTAAAATCGCTAGCAAACATTTCTGCTGGGCCCTCCCAGATTACATCATTATTGACACTTAGCATGGGGTTCCCAGGCCAATGGGCTACATTATTTAGCAAGCTAACACCTGCTCAGGAAGCTACAACAATAAAAGACATTTCACATGTACACTCTAGTAATTATTCCTTAAGTTAAAACAATAGAAATAATGTGCTAGCCCAGACAGACTGACTCTGAGCTCTAGAGATCAAAGGATAGATTTGAAATGAATGACATAGTTTTCCTTACAGCAGATGGGAATGTTGCTACAATCTTGATGTTCAACATTTTACAGAATTTTCTTTCATTTAAGAAACAAGCCTGTATTTTACATTTATATTTACAAATGTCAGAATTAAGTATCAAATTCTAATTGGCTAGGTTGGCAGCTTTCACCCATTTCTACCCAATCTTCACATCTCTCCCCCCTGGAGAACTCAAGCTAGTTTTTCAAGTGACCCTTGATAAATGCCATTTGAAAGGGTCAGGTCTATCTGAGTATACCTACCCCATTTCCTGTGTTGGGAGCCCATCTGCATTGGCATTGCTACTCCCACTGTGGTGCTGCACTGACATATCATATGCTTACAACCCCAGGCTCCATCTTAGCAACTTGGCATTTTGCTGGCTGGCTCTGTTTAACCATGTTAGGGGGTTGTGATCTGTCATAACAGTGAATTTCTTTCCATACAGATAAGGATGAAGTTTTTGCAATGCCCACACTATGGCTAGACATTCCTTTTCTACAGTTGCAGAGCATTCTTCCCTGGTTTGGAGCCTATAACTGAGATAAACCACTGGGTGCTCTTCTCCCACTGAAGAAATCTGGCTAAGTACAGCCCCCACACCCATGGTTCGAAGTATCCACTTGCACAACAAATTATTTGCTGTAGTCTGGACTCGCTAACACAGGGGGTCCTCCCAAAGTTCCCTTAAGCTTTTGGAATGCCTGCTCACATGCTGGGATCCACACTACCTTATCTGGCTTGTTCTTCCTTGTCAGATCTGTGAGGGGAGCAGCTATGGTTCTATAACTGGGGACAAACTTTCTGTAGTACCCTGCTGTCCTTAGAAATGCCCTCACCTGCTTTTTGGTAACAGGTGCAGTCCATGCCTGAATGGCTTCCACTTTGGCAGGTTCTGGCCTTATCTTGCAACTCCCCATTCTTTGTCCTTGGTAGGGGACCTCTGCCATACCCACCTGACATTTGCTCGGCTTAATGGTCAACCCTGCACTCTGTAGTCTGCCCAGCACCTCCCTGACATGCTGAATGTGCTATGGCCAGGAATGGCTGTAGATGGCAATATCATCTAGGTAAGCAAGGGCAAAACCTCCAGCTCCTACTAAGATATGCTCTACCAGCCTCTGGAAAGTCGCTGGGGCATTCTTCATCCCAAAGGGCATCTTTGTGAACTCATACAAGCCAAAAGGAGTCATAATGGCTGACTTCTCTCTAGTACTGGGAGTCAAGGGCACCTGTCAGTAATCCTTGGTAAGATCAATGGTTGTAAGATACCTAGCCCCACCCATCTGCTCTAGGGCCTCATCTGTCCTAGGCATGGAGTAATCATCTGACTCTGTGTGACTATTTAATTTCCTGTAGTCCACATAGAACCTGGTGCTGCCATCCTCTGTTGGCACTAGCACCACTAGGGAGGCCCAGGGACTGTTGGACTTTTGAGTCAACCCTAGTTCCATCATCTCCTGTAACTCTTCCCTCAGAGTCTGTCTGACTCTCTCAGGCACCCTATGAGGGGCCTGCCTAATAGGCCTTTGGGGTCCTGTATCCACTTGGTGCTGTACCAGGTAGGTGCACCCTGGTTTCCCAGTGAACATGTCCCCAAATTCCTGTAACACTGCTCAGATTTCTTGAACCTGGGTAGGAGATAGCTGCTGGGACATTGCTACCCCTTCCACTGTGGTGTCACCCCGAACCTCACTGAGGAGATCAGTCCCCAGATCTCTCTCAGACTCCTCCTGCAATTCACTGCAAATGCTCAACACAAGGGCCTCCCTATCATGGTAAGGTTTCATCATGTTAACATGGTACAATGTGTGCCCCTGTCATCTGCCTAGCAGTTCCACCATGTAGTTAACATCACTTACCTTTCTTACCACCTTGTAGGGACCCTCCCAAGCTGCTTGCAGTTTGTTGTGTCTAACAGGAATGTGAACCGTTACCTGTTGCCCCATAGCATACTCTTTAGCTTGAGCATTCCTGTCGTACCACACCTTTTTCTGTTGTTGAGCTTCTGCCAGGTTATCCTGGGCCAAGCCCATGAGTTTCCTGAGCCTTGTCCTGAGGTTTAGGACATATGCCACAAATGACTCCTTGTGAGGCTCGCACTCACGTTCCCACTCATCTCGAATTAAATCTCGAGGTCCCCTCACCCTATGCCCAAACAGCAACTCAAAGGGTGAAAAACCTGTATATTCCTGGGGAACCTCTCTGTAAGCAAATAACAGATAGGGCAAATATTTTCCCCACTCCCTCTTAAACTGATCTTCAAATACCCAGAGCATGGACTTGATTGTAGAGTTTAACCTCTCAACAATAACATTATTCTGGGGATGGTAGGGGCTGGTCTTCATGTGCTTCACCCCACAGGACTTCCACAGACAAGCCAGCAGGTCTGACATGAAATTGGCACCTCTGTCAGTCAGTATTTCTTTTGGGAAACCTACCCTACTAAAAATCTTTAACAAAGCATTTTCCAACTTCTGTGCCTCAATGGAGGACAAAGCCATCGCCTCAGGGTATTGTGTAGCATAATCCACTACCACTAGGATATACTTTTTCCCTGTGGAACTTGAGGTACTCAGAGGACCCACAATATCCATAGCTACCCTCTAAAATGGCTCCTCAATCACAGGCATCAAAGGAGCTCTCACCTTGTCTCCTGCCTTGCCTACCTTTTGACACTGCTCACAGGTCCTGCAGTACCTAGTTACATCTCTGGAAATTCCAGACCAATTGAAGTTTTGCATAATACGCCTCTTTGTGCATTTTATGCCCATATGACCTGCAAAGGGAATATCATGGGCTATGGCTAGAAGGGCCAGATGGTAAGCTCTAGGCACTATCAACTGCAGTACTCTCTCACCTTCTAGCCCTCCCTCAGGGGTCCACTCTCTGTATAGTAACCCTTTGTTCCAGTATACCAATTTCCCCTTTCCTTGAGAATCAGGTACCTCCCTAGCTACCTGCCTCAGGCCTTGCAATGTAGGGTCTGAGAGCTGAACCTGTCTCAACTATCTCCTGGTAACCATTCCCAGCTCCCCTTCCACAGGAAGTCTGTCATGCTCTGACAGCGGTGCCTCACTGTCAGCCTGGGTACTACTACTCACCTCTACCTTTGCAGTTACCATGTCCAAGGGAACATGAGTACCCACAAGCAGCTGTGGATCACCTTCAGTCTCACTGCTACAGTGTAGCTCACTCCCTAAAGTAACCACCTCACCAGTCCTGGCTGCAAGTATGCAGTCTGCCTGGGTTTCCCCCAGGCTACCAGACCCACATGCTTGTCTCCTAGCCTGACCGTGTGTAACTGCATAAGCACATGGTACTGCCTCATCCAAATCCTTCCGTCTTAGGACATCTGCAGGATGGTAGTTTAGTACCCCTGTTGTCTCAAGACAACCTACTATTGACATTTTGTTTTTCCCACTTACTGGCTCCCTCACCTTTGGTTCCCCACCTTGCCTCCATGGACACCTGAATGCCACATGGCCCCACTGGTTGTATTCAAAATATTTAATCCTAGCTCTTGGACATGTACCTGGACTATTAGCTTCCCCTGCTACTGGTAGATTCTGTTGTGGCAGTCTGTGCTGCTCACCATTGGTTCCTTTAGACCCATGAGCAGTACTGGGGGTCCCCTTCCTGTGCAGGGCTGTCCTGCTGGCCAGGTATAGGTCTCTCTTCTTCCTCAACTCATCTGAAGTAGCACATTGTCTATCAGCTAACCAGATCCTCATGTCCTCAGGCAAAGTGCTAAGGGCTTGTTCCCTCAACAAAAGGTGTGCCAGCACTTCAAAAGTTGTGACCTGACATCCACTCAGTCAGCTATAAAAATAAGTGCTCAGTTCAGCAACATATTCCCAAACACTTTCATCTGCCTTGCGTCTATGCTCACAAAACTTTTCTCTATACATTTTAGGTGTTAGCTTAAAACATTCTAAAAGAAATTTTTACAGCAGTATTATCAAAACAGACAATGTCAGGCATTTTTGACAAAAAAGTTACAGCTTTCCCATGGAGTAAGGGGGTCAGGAACCATACCCAGAGCCTTTGGTCAACACTATACTGTTTGAATACACTCTCAAACATATGAATAAAACTATCAAAATTATCCCCCTCTTTAAATTGTGGAAGAAATTTGCTGATCTGTTGTGCTTCTGGGGTCCAGTTACTCCCTTCCCTATTACCTCCATGACTCTGGTGAAGAGTCAGCATTTCCCTCTCATGCCTCCTCTGATGCTCCTTTTCTTCAGCTTCTATCTCCAAACGCCTGGCCTCCAACTCAAGTCTCTTTAGCTCCAACTGAATTTTTAAGTCCACTGCAGGAATGTTGAGCTGTCAGTTCTCCGAGGATATTGTATTTCCACTGCCAGTCTGATTGTTGTTCACAGAAATTTTAAGCTGTCCATTCTCCGAGGGTATTGTATCTCCACTGCCAGTCTGATTGTCCTCCTGGATACTGTTTTCTGATGCAGCTGTAACCAAGGCTGCAATCAGGTCTGCCTTAGTCAGGTTTCCATGCATCAGTCCCCTAGTCTGGCACATCTCCACCAGCTGGCTCCTTGTCAGCTTTCCATACTCCTCTGCTGACATGCTGCCCACTCACCCTGACTAACTAAGCTAACAAAAGAAATAAAGCAATTGTGATCTGAACTCTATTTACTGTTTGGCTGTTTTAGAGTACAAAACACCTTCAGAGATCACTGTACATAAGCTACAGGATTCACTCTACCCACACCACTACAAGTCAATTAATATTTGCCAACTAATTAATATGTGATGTGGATATCCCACCACTGCCAAACACAAATGTGAAGATATCTTATCCCAACCACTGCCACCACAAATGTGATGCCCAAGCCCTGGCCCAGCAATCAAGGAGCCTCAATCCTCACCACTAACACCAGAGAGGGTACTTCATATATGGGGAAAGGATAACAAATACACACAGTAAAGTGCAATTTCCTTTAAGAGATCACATAGACATAACAGTCAGTCTGGGGCTGGTTGCACCATTGCTCTCCAGGTCCCCAATACAACTCCCCACTGGCACAGTTATAGGGCCCAGATCTCAGCCTAGCTGGCAAGCTAATCTCCAGTACCCTCTCTGTCCAACCAGTGCTTCATGTCCCTGTCCAAGTAGCTGACACACACACACTTTGAGATAAGTATTTATACAACTTCACAGACACTCCTGGGAAAGGCTGGCACAGATTCTCCAGCTGTGCTCCTTTACCCAGACTATACGGTAGTAATTACTACCACTACCAGCTAATAATTATCAGCTACCCAAAGGCCCTTAAAAGGGTGTCCAATTATTACTGTGCAATATTATTATCCAATAGTAGTGTAACTAAACAGTCTTAAACCTTATTAGAGTGGCTTTGTACAATAAACTCTATAAATATGCAATGTACTCTAGAGCTTAACTTATCTCTACATAAACCAGCCACAGTTAAAAGGTTTTAAAAATATGTAATAATAAATACTAAAAACACAAGACAATACTACTACACCACAGTGCCATTCAAGAGTTCAGCGATCACACAGAAACTTAAAATAATTCAGTAGTACAGTTCTGACATAACAGAAAAAACAGTCAAATCTTTATAATTCCTGGCTACTTCTACAAATAAACATACTTGTAAAGTAACATACATAGAGCAAGGCAGTGCTGAGTTGAATAGTCAGACAAAAATGCTTACAGTCTCTCTCTCAGCAATAGTTTTTAAAATCACTAACAAACATTTCTGCTGGGCCCTCCTTGATTACATCATTTTTTACACTTATCCTGGGGTTCCCAGGCCAACAGGCTACATTATTTAGCAAGCTATTGCCTGCTCAGGAAGCTACAACAATAAAAGACATTTCACATGTACACTTTAGTAATTATTCCTTAAGTTAAAACAATAGAAAGAAAGTGCTAGCCCACACAGACTGACTCTGAGCTCTAGAGATCAAAGGACAGATTTGAAATAACTTTAACTTCAAAAGAAAGATTTGAAATGCTTGACTTAGTTTTCCGTACAGCAGATGGCAATGTTGCTACAATCTTGAATTTCAACATTTTACAGTATTTTCTTTCATTTAAGAAACAAGTCTGTATTTTACATTTATATTTACAAATGCCAGAATTATGTATCAAATTATATTTGGCTAGGTTGGCAGCTTTCACCCATCTCTACCCAATCTTCACAGTTAGTAGTACCCATATCTGTCTCAGTTTATATGTCATGTTCATTTGTGCAGCCCTGCAACCTTCCCTTTTCCATTTGTCTCTCCCAGAAATATTTCTCACTCCATTCCCATGCAACCCATCTTCTGAAAGAACATGTCCTCCTTGTGGCTATCTTTGTGTATTTCCTTTGCCTTCTTCTCCTCCTTTTCTAACTTTCCTCCCCCACCTCTCTCTCTCTCTGTCTCTCTCTCCTCCCCATTTATATGATGAACTATGATGGCACTTTACTGTCCTTGATCTCTTTGGGCTGTCTGCATCTGAGCAAGTGGCAGCAATACAGTGCTCATAGCACATGTGAACATGCATAGCCTGAAGAACACTCCAGCACAATTTTTTTGTCTTTCCTGTGAGGAACCACTCCAATCATGTGCACTTTACTAGCTCATCACTTTCACTGACCCTTTCTAATGTTACTTGTTCACGTACTGCAATTCCACTAATTTTCTCTGCACTTGATTCTGGCACTGTGCAAGCACTGGAACATATGGGGGCAGCTACAGGCTGTGTTGTACTACAGGATGTTTGATATTTAGCACTGTGCAGTTGTGATATGTGATTCTATATGAATCCAAGCCCGAAAAGGAAACATACCACAGTTCAACACAGCAAAACAAAAAAAAAATAATAATAAAATAAAATAAATAAATAAATACATAGTTTTATTTATTTTATTTGACATTTGTTAACTGGGTTAGTCCGACTGGGCAGCAGTCCTTTTTCAGCAGTGGCCCAAGGAGAGAAGCTCCATGTAGTACATGAAACATAAGTAATTAAATGACAAAATAAAAAAAAAAACATTTAGAGTTAAGCATATATGTAAACATATGTAGTATATAATATGTTAAAATAGTCAGAAAAAAAAACATGCTAGAACATGTATAATGTCTTAAAACATATTAGAGTTCAAAAGTCACTTACAGTACTAAGAAGAGAACTAAATCCGGTCACACACAAGTGAAATAAAGTCAACAGGTAAATTAAAAATGTACACTATATACAGGAGATAATCCCACGGCACAGATCACTATACAAGTCTACAGTACTGTAGACTGTGAGGGAACTGTCTATTAGTAGATTTGTAAGAGGGGGAGCAGAGATGGTTGCTGCAAGATAATTAGAGGTGTACTGGGGGAGATGGGGTTAAGTATGATGATTGCATAAGCATGATCATGATGCATAAAGGGTATCCTTTAGAGCTGCTTTAAAAGAGTTAGGGTTTGGGATTGATCTAACACTAGGTGGTAGTTTATTCCAGGCATTTGCCACCAAGTAGCTGTAGAGGAGTTTGCCAATATTTTTGTTGGGCACATATACTTGCAGTAGATACTATTGAGAGCTACAGTGGGCACAGCTGGGAGTGTATGGATGGATGAGGGAAGAGAGACAGGGGCAGGAGGAGGGTTCATGTAAGACAGAATGAGTCATGAGAAGCTGGGGTAGTAGGATAAATAAATCATTTCAGTGTTATATTTGGTCTGGTTTGTTTTTATGAGATAGCATGCTGAGTAACCTTTTTTTGTGAAAGTTGTCATTTGCTCTGTGTCTTATGTTTTCTTTCAGTTTACATAGCCAAGAGCACTACAGTCTGTGAGCAGCTGTGATGAATAACATACTGTTATTTGTAGAATAATGACTGTAAAAGCATAGACTAGAAGGAACCCTAGCTGGTACTTTGACTTTTGGTAGTACCTTCAAAAAGAAAACTTAAATAAAAGTAGTAGGGTGCTGTGCATACAACATATGAAATGTGGGCCTGTGAAACTCAATGTCTGCAGAGAAAAAAATGTGTGTGTTTAAATATGGTGCTTAATGAAATATAGTAGTACAGAGATGCTAACTAAAAATTGTTTTCGTATGTGTTGCTTTCTCTAAATCATGTTGCATGTGTTCTGGAAGTTTTCTGCTTAGGCCTCATCCCATAGCTCTCACCCTCTTTTCTCTTCAATGACAAAGGCCAAAAATCAGAGAACCTTCTAATATTTTGACAGGTTTCACTTAGGAAGTTGGTAGAATAACAGAATTTAGAGAATTTTTATTAAATATATATTTTCTGACAAAGTCTGGAACTGCAATGCCTGTTATGGAATAATTTAAACCCTTCCTGTCTTGTGTCAAAATCAAACCTTTTTTTTTTTGAGGTATAGAACAAAATTTTAAATCAAAAGTCATGGACATTCCTGAATGTATGCCCTACCAAAAATGAGCTCAAGACAGTGCGTCAGACAAATGTAATGGACTTCTTAGAGGGACAGTGAATCACAAGTTGCATCACTACGTTACAAACATGTTGGAGAAATACAAAGCTATTCAAATCTCACCTTACTTCTCTATCAAGTCTGGGATATTTAATTTAGCAAGTGGAAATGGAAGAAAAAGTTTGGGATAAGAACATCAGGAAAAGTCAGGACATGATATAAAAAGAAAATCACTAAGTCCCCATTGGTGTATAAACTAGTTACCACCATCTGGTGGAATTTGAAGTGTAGTGATTACTGTAACTGGACTAATTAGGAGTAAGGCTAAAGGACGTCCAGATTTAGCTCACTTATCATGGCATTTCAGCATTACTCTGAGACAGTATTTGTATGCGTGTCATAACAGTATGAAAAATTGGCACGCCAAAACTGTTGAGTTGTGATAATGGAAAATAGGAATGAACTCTGATGGCAGACATGGTATTAGCCCATCTGGTCTTTCAATTTCTTAGAATAATATATACATACCTCGTCCTAAGTTAATCAGTAGAAATATTTTTCCCCTGAAGATGTCCAGCTATGGCCATTAACTGTCTGCATTGACTCCCACAGCTTTAACTACCTCTTGGCCTCTGTGTGCCATCTAATGGGAGAGAAGAGGATTGTAAAATCCAGGTTGCCATTGGTACTGCCTCCCTGCCTTAGGCTGTCATTAATGATCTGGAAGGCGGTGCTAGTGACATCAGAATCATACATGCTGATGGGTAAATCAAGCATTTCTTTTTCTAATAGGCTCCTACTGCCAGTATTCTAATGTTGCTATGTCATAGGCTGAGTGGACAATGTAATGCTCCCAGGAAGAATTGTCTGGCTCAGGCCATAGAGCAGCAATGCCTCCTTACCTTCTTGCATGCCCAGCCTATACCAAGGTTCATTAGGACAGCCACCCATCCAACATGGTCCTTCTCCACAGGATCAGCATGCCTATCATCCCTTTCAGCTTTAAACAAACCAGACAAAAAAGGAAAACCAAGAGCTGGAAGCTAGTACTGGATGGCAACCTCAGAAACAGTTCTCTTCTTTTCCTTTCAGCTTTGTCAGATGCCTTAGTCATTAATCATTCCTAGGTTATTTCAGCCATAGCCAGGACTTTATACCACCTTCACAATCAGGGTATCTTTTATTCAACAGCAACTATGCATTTATTCCTTAACACAAACAGGTATAGTGTTAGACCACCTGGTGTGTGTGTGTGTGTGTGTGTGTGTGTGTGTGTGTGTGTGTGTGTGTGTGTGTGTGTGTGTGTGTGTGTGTGTGTGTGTGTGTGTGTGTGTGTGTGTGTGTGTGTGTGTGTGTGTGTGTGCATACATTCTTATATTTACCAATCATGCATATTGGGAATCAACATGAAAGAATCATATATGATAGTCACGCAGTCAATAATAATAGTACTGAGGCAAAACACAATATTTTAATTAATGCATGTTGAAAGTAGGTGTTATTATTATGAAATGAGTAACAAAGAATACTTAGATTGTCACTACAAATAACAGTTTATTCTCTAGGTAAGGTAATGTATAGATTAAGCGAGAGAAATGGACCCTATCAGTTTACAGACAATTTATTTTAATATCACAAGCACTGGCAAGACAAAGGTGGCTAAATATAGGGCAGTGAGTTGATTCTAATCAAAACTGAAACACACTCAAATTAACTCAAGAGGCAGGAAGCTGAATGTGTCAAAACATTGTACATGTGCCATGTGTGCAAGCAGGAGGTCAAATTTGTTTGATATGAAACATTCAATTTGTATGGTGTGCCATTAACACTGGCATTCCTCTACAGTATGTTAATCAGAAGTTCAGAGCAGGCTACATGAAACTAAGCAACACAAGACATAGTAAAGTTATAGCACAGCAGTGCTGGAATATCTGATTTCCCCACTGACAGAAGAGCTGTGACAGGCATAAGTAGTTTACACCAAGCACTTTGAATCAAAACAAGGAGGAAACCTTGGCACAGGAGTTGGACTTAGAGCTGACAACACATAAATGCATGTGCAGCAAAAGTTAGAAAGTGTCAAGAGTGAATTAATGACAGTAACCAAGGTAGCACAACAGAAACGGGCTTAAAAAATCACCACTTTACAAAACAAAATCTTGATGTGTTAAATAGAAAGCAAGCACAAGAAGAAAAAATTGTCAGTACCAAGAAATAAAAATAAGCTGTGACCTAAACATGGATCAACAAAGGATCAAATGTTACAGAAAACAGGAGTGTATGGGGTAGGGTTGCCACCTTTTCAAATGCCCAAAGTGGGACATTTTGGGTACATACATCAGATTTTGCAGGGCAAAACATACCCACAGCAAGTACAAAGGACAGAACTTCACTTTTATGCCTAAATAAAAGGTTATTCTTGTAGCATTTTAGTTGCTTATTCTGTTTCTTATAACATTTAGGTGTTTCAGATACAGAATGACTGTTTTATACAACTATTACATAAAATACAGGAAATATTTTTGTCCTAAAATCTCAGGACATTTGCCATTTTTTCAATATTTTTGCAGGACACAACTGCCCAAAGAGGGACTGTCCCTCGCAAAGTGGGACAGGTGGTAACGGGAAAAGCTAATATAACATTGTAGAAAGCATAGTTTGCCAGAACAGAGGAAAAAAATATTCAGTGCATTACCATAACACAGTGGGATCAAGCCCCCCTCCCCGCACCCCTCCCCCGTGTAGGGGACAACCCCTCCCCCACACTCTCTGAAATTATATATTCCAACTCTGAGATCGCCATACCTTGGAGAATATTTGAAGAAATGGCTTCTCGGACTTACTATATGCAAGTCTAATCTTTCAGCCATTCAGTCTCCTTATTTCGGGATTCGCTCTAGCGGTTCCCGACATTTCAAATAGTCACCGCTTTAGGCTATCGTTATTATTTTCTCCTTACATTGTATGGGGTCTGAGAGAACATGAGTACTGAGTGCATGACTTACCACGAGTTACAGACCCTTTTCAAATAACAGACATAACCTAGCTGAGTCACACTTAACGTGCCTACTGCCACCATTGTATATATAGCACATATGCCTTTAGGTTTTAGTAATGAAAACAAACTGAATTTTAACAAGTTCCAAATAAATTTTATAATTAGTCCCTTGTTCAGCAAAATATTATTTAAATATTGTACTTGGAAAATCCAAGAAGTCACAGACATTACAAAAACATTGAAAACGGTCTCAAACTCATTAGGACAGCATATGGCATAGAAAAATAATAGTTCCATTTTATTATCATGTCATGCCAAGACAGAAACCATAATAGGAAGTATGAAACTGTTTACTGAAAAATCTATAGTGAAAGCCCGCGCACATATAGTCTTGTCTGGTTAATAAACAGTAAACAACAGCATAAATAATAATAATAATAATAATGATGGTGAGGGTAATAAATGAAAATCTAAGACAGGATGCGGTCCCGTTTGTAAACCTGGTTGATGGAGGGGAAGTCTGAAAGAATCTAATCGGCCAAGTCGGTGAAATTACCACAGTTATAAGTGCGGATGTACAATAGTAATGAGTGTGTGTGTGTGTGTGTGTGTGTGTGTGTGTGTGTGTGTGTGTGTGTGTGTTAATTACACTTACGAGTACGCAGGCGTCCGTGCTAACGACTCCTGTGTGAGAAAAAGGTGGGGAGGGGAAGAGCTGGCAACTAGTAGGTTTTCACAAGAATGAGTGTGTAAAAAGGGTAGCGTTGCGTACAGCTATATTGTCATTGCTAAATATCGCTGCATTTTAACATAACTGAACTTTCTGTTTTATTAAAAACATCAAACATACAAATTCAGGTTTAGCTCGACTCTGATGAATTTCACAAAACCCACATCTGCAGTTGAAATTTCCTTAACATTTCTTTACAGGAAGGGCATTTTATTACACTGTGCCGTATAAAGTGCACAGTATACAGAAGGTAAAACGGTGTGTGGAGTCTGTACTACAGCAGGTTTAGTAAGGTCACCCCGACAACATATCCAGTAGCCTCTCTATCCTTCGCGCGCGCACACACGGCCGGCCCCAGCCCGCCTCTGCTTCCTGATTAAGACTCACAGCTGCCGCCCTTCAATAACTGACTGGAAACTTTTCCCAGATCTTTCAGTTTGCGAGATCGCATTTGGAACATAGTTTAACTAGGGATTATTATAGCTGATTGAAAATTGAGGGATATAAATACACGGCAGTCATGGATACCTTTATCTGCTTTGTGGTGATAGTTGGTGAGTTTTTTTTCCATACAATTTACTGAGCTTCAGCCTTGCTTTGTGTCCCAAGTGGTCAGTACAAATCAGCCTTTGTTTGACTATCATTCTCGTGTTTTTTTCCACATGCACAGCAATTATTTACTGTCTGCCGTCCATTCTAACTTTCTTTCTGTATTAACCTTATATTACAGTGTTATTTTCGCTGCTGTCCTTTAAGGACAGACAATCAGTTAATCTCTTGGGTTTAATAAAGATTGATTAATTGTTCATTTTCTGTTAGAATCTAACATGGACTGCGATAGTGTAAAATCAGCAGTGTTAGCTTCAACAACTCCCAGTCTGAGCTAAGCAGAAATGCAAAGAGAAAATGTTTCATATTAAATGCATAAAAGTATAATAACTAAGGAAGAAATAAGACAAATGCAGATGGTTTTCTTGCCTACCCCAGTCTTCCTCTTCGTGGGCCAGTCGGATATATTCAATGTAGCTAATCTGAATACCTCAATAAAGTTGTTAACATAAAATAAGACAAGAATATTTTCATTCTGTAATACCATCTTTCAAAGATCAAAATTACTTTTCTGTTATTGGTGTGCCAAATTGGTAGCAAGCTGCAAGTAGTCAAAGTTGCTAATGCTTGGGTTGGCACACAAGCTTTCCGATGTTATATGATTTACACACATAAAAAGAGAACTTTCTGCAGTTTATTGTGTTTTAACAAAAGTAGTGAGTATGATGTAGCGAAGTTAACAAAAGGAGATGCACCCATATTTCATAGAATGACAGAGAAGAAAGTTTATGCTAACAGTGACTAAAATGTTGCTGTATTTTTTGTCAAGGAGCAAAGCTGATAGAGGATTTTAGCTGCTGAAAATGCTTTAATTTGTATTACTGGATATGAAGCTATTGTAATCGTCAGGAAACATCACACTCCTAAAATTGTTAATTGATTCCACTGATGGCAGTGTAGAAAAATAGTAACCTATTTGTTAATATTTAATACTGACATGCACACAGACACACCCAGTCATACAGACATAGGTGCACAGACGCACACATACAGTGCTGGTTCTGTCCAATTATATCAAATTGTTATGAAGATAAAAATCTGATGAACAATATATATATATATATATATATATATATATATATATATATATATATATACATACAAAAATCATAGTAGCTAAGTTCTTCAGTGCATTCAAAACAGCTTCCAGAAGGTTTTTCAGATGTCTATAACTATATTGCACTTCAGTAATAAAACAACCTGGTCAGCATTTTAGATGCATTACAGTGTTAGTGTTAGTAAACGTTGTTGCAATTTAATAAAAAAAAATCTAATAATACTAAATCAACAAGGAGTCATTTTCCCATGTATAACCAAAAGTTACTGAGTAACAAAATAAGGTAGACCCATTCTTGGGTGGGTAAACTGGGAGATAACAGAGGGAAGGCCATTTGCCTTCATGTAGCATACACTTGGGTGATGTCATTAAAATAAAAGCAAAGATTTAATGTGAGGACACAGTCCCTAGCTAAATGTATTATCATTTAGGCGCTCACTTAACAATTGAACATTAGTGCTGGGTTCACTTATTGTTATGGTTATACATGTCAGTAATGCCAAGTTTGCATTTGGCTGGGAATGGCTTAAAATTGAGAAGTTTAAAATATTTTTATTTTTCTCCTTATACTGAAACTGGTAGCTTCCTCACACTTCACAGAATAAAAACTACCAGCTTATTACATAACTCTACTGTGTACTGCCCCCATGAAGTGAGGTGACTGTATATATTAAACACTGAGAAGTGGTAGGTTACTTGTTGCTATAAGAGACGCATCCCACAGACAACATTTCTTATTCAATTGGCTACGTGGTGGGTGGGCTGAGCCATGTAAGGGACATTTTCTCCCATCACCTATAAAATGATTCATACCATACTTAGAACATGGCTATGATAATGAACTGTGGATACTTATTGATACTAAGCACAAGATGAATCAAAAAAAGTTTCATTTGCCTCTGGAAAAAGGCTAAGGGAAATTCCTTGATGATATGGCCAATTTTTTCCTAATCAGTATGAATACCATTTTAGGTCTTCCCTGAAAAGAAGCTACTGGTCTACTTCTTTGTTTTTTTCTGTATGCTTTTCAACCATTCAGTGATTCCAGTTTACAGTAAAGAATATTTTTTACACACGAGTGGGCTGCAAGCTCAAAAAACACGCACAGGTGAATATGTATAGTGTTTACATATTCAGACTTTATGATTTTTCCTACCCAAAAACTTTCAAGGGCTGTGTTTGGACAATTCATGTTTCTGATAATTGAAGTCTGGATAGTCGACTTTCTACTGTAAATAAAAATAAAAGTAAATGAGAACATTTTACTTTTCTGACTAGTCCTTTGATTGAAATGGCATGAAATAAGGTTAAGCTTAAGAGACTGAACTTATTAATAGTTCAAAGCAATAAGCAAAGTACATACTGAACAAAATAATAATGCACAGTTACCCAAGTCCATTATATATATATAGTGATGTGGCTACATGCTGTGTTTGTAAATGCAGTAAAGAATATGCATGTATATATATATATATATATATATATATATATATATATATATATATATATATATATATATATATATATATATATATATATATATATATATATATGTGTGTGTGTGTGTGTATGTATATATATATATGTCTGCAGTCATAACCCAGTGAAAGATGACTGTGCCATAGTGTTGTCCAAATGTAATTTGTGAGCTGTTATCATTTCATTGTATCTGCAGGTTTATAATTTAAATAAATGAAAAATTGATGTAGTACTGCCATACTAAAAATAAGTACAATATCCCAAAGACCTTTACCCTTCTATATGAATTAAAACACACTAAAATGTGTTGCACTGAAGACTGTCTATAATTTTAAGTCTTAATTGAAACATCATGCCAATAGGGAGTAGTGAATGATGATTTCAGAATATTGTTAATAATAGTTTATTTATTTTTGCTATCCACCAGCCAGATGAGTAAATTACAAAATTAATGGCAGCAATGCCAGCTTATCTGCATGTTCACAGTATAATAAAATAATTCAGTTTATACGAACATGTTGGTGCTGGGATGGATTCCATTGATGTTAACTCTTGTCCTAGCAAGGTTAAACGTAGGCAGTGACTTGTAGTCCTCTTTATTTATTTATTTGGCATTTGTGATTTATTTGACATCTGTTTACCAGGTTAAGTTCTACTGAGATAATATCCTGTTTTCATAGAAGGCCCAGGGGAACAGCCCCACATTGACATTATATAGTTATAGTTAAATAAAGTTATTAACAAAGCCTAATACAGAAGAATGCCACAGTAAGGGAAACATTCAGCTCATACAGTGTGAACCTATACCTACATAGTGCAAATATTTACACAGCTATAACAAGCTGAAAAAGCCAGAGTAACCAAAACATGTCAAAAGTACCTTATTATTAGTGGTTGTACTTGTGTGTGTGTGTGTGTGTGTGTGTGTGTGTGTGCGCGCGCATGCGCGCATGTGTTTGTCTGTGTTTATGTTTGTGTATATGGGGATGCTGTATCCCTGAAAGAAAATGAAACAGAGCCCCTCCCTCACCCTCTTCAAATGTAACCTAGATCAATAGATGGGTGACTGCAAATTCACTCCTGTGGTGGTGGTGCCTATGTCCCTCCTGGACAGAGGTAGTTGGTATTAACTACCTCAGACCCTTACCTCTGTGAACTTCACTTACCTAACCATCGATAATTGGAGCAACATGGGATAATTATGGCTAGGTATGTAAGGATTCTAGTACCATTAGCCTGGTAACCTCCTATGAACCTTTGAATTTTCCTTTGTTAATGAGAACTAAGTTACAAGTGTTGAATGTTTACCATGAGGTCAGTCCCATTTCTCAAAGCTTGATATTATTGCCATCCCTCAGTGCATTTTTGATTTTGAAATAATTTCTAACAGAGCCATAAAAAAGTGTTTACTAGGGGCATATAATCACAGAAAGGGAAAATTTCTGATTCAGGTTTCCTGTTGTTGCTTTTGTTTTACTCTGTGCACATGATAACATTTAGCACAATTGTTTTACACACCTGATGTCTATAACAGTCGTTAAACGTTTAAACTTGAAATATTAATGCAAATAATTACACACTAAGTAGACATTATAAACATAACTCGTTTACCTATACTTTTCAGGTAAACTAACTATATAGATTTTATATGTGTGTACACATAAACACACACATGTATACATCTACACACACACACACGCACACACACACAATGAGAATGCTAGATGATAGGTCAGAACAGAACCTTGGAGTGTTTAAATGAAAATCTATACCAGTGGCTATGGTGTTGCCCTGCTTTATACTTTACCTGTGTACTAGGCTGTGGAAATAACAAACAAAGTAATCATTAGAAAAAATGTATGAAGATCAGCTGTAAAGTCTAAGTAGCCATTTTTTGGAGTCATTTCTGATTACTGCAGCTTTCAAAGAGTTTTGTAAATAAGTTTGTACTGGGTGCCACACAATCTTTCTGTTAAACATTGATGGCTTTATTAAATGTTTCAACTGTCTTTTGAAGCAGTGCTTTTACAGGCAGGACTGACATTACTTGTTAGATAAAGACAGCTGCATGACTCATGTAGATTCAGCAGTCAAGCAATTTCCTGTTTGACAGAGCTTCTGTTTTTCAACTAAGCTGTCATTTTTCATTATATTTGCCTAGGATGAGTGATTTAGTATTGTGGTTTAAGTAAGCTGCTTAGATTGGCATACTGTAAATTACATTACAAATTGATGGTCAAAGTTACGAAGAGACAGACAAGAAAAGATGTTGCTTTGCACTCTGTCTAGCTCTGTAGCTACTAAAATGAGAAGTTACCTGAGGTACACACACGAATGTCCCCATAATACTATCACTTATACATGTCATTCCCTTGACACTTACTAAGGTATTCCTTAGACAGCAGAAAATCGAAAAATGTTACAGTATATATGTATGTTTCATAACTGTACAGAATTCTTTGAGAGGAAACTGAATGTTTCTGATTGCTCCCATTCTGTTTTATTAGCAACATAATAATCTGAGGTATAGCTTTTTGTTATATCCTAGAATCTATTACATAATTATAGTCTGTGTGGAAAAAAATATACTGTCCATACTGGACTACTCATAATATAGCGAGTGTGCAGTTGTCTGAGTACTTTGTTGCATGACGTATCTTCACTAACCTGCATGCCCTATCTCCAACTACTGCCATACACAAAATACTTACTAAACCTCAGGATTGTTGGGCTGTAAATACTTGATTTTTCTCAATATAATCCTAATAGGTCACTCCTCTTCTTCTTTTGGCTTTTTCCTGGTTAGGGGTCGCCACAGCGGATCACCTGTCCGCTCATGATTGGCAGTGGAGTTTTACAGTGTCGAGTTGCCAACCCAGCACCCAACCTTACACAGAAGGCACACACACACACACACACACACACACACACACACTCACACCTAGGGCCAATTTAGAGTGTCCAATCCACCTACTGCATGTCTTTGGGATGTGGGAGGAAACCGGAGCACCCAGAGGAAACCCACTCGACCACAGGGAGGACATGCAGACTCCGCACAGAAGGCACCCCAGCCGAGGATCAAACCAGAGAATCTCTTGCTTTGAGGTGACAATGCTAACCACTGCACCACCGTGGCCGCCCAGTCAAAACCAATGCCTACTACAAGTTTATAAACTCAAATTACCTGCTGGCCAACTACTGTACTCCTGGGCAATAGCTAAAAACAGATGCAACCTTCCACTAGCTATTTGTACCACACAAAACACTATTTCCTCCAAAACAGCTCTTCATAATCACCTACGCTGTACCCGGGGATCTGTAATTGTACTCAGCCTCCTCCTTCTAAAACTGAGTGTTTTTCATTCCTCTCCTAAACATTCACTCTTTTCACGTCAGTTTACTTCCTTACTCTACACTGTCTCTTTCTTTACACTTTACTATGAGCAAGCTTCTCACCAGTCCAGTATCTCTAGTACTTCCTTTCTCTCACCCTTACACAACTACTCTAACACCATGTTTTCTTTCCCTTCTCATTTCAGCCCCACTATTTCCTCCTGTACCCTATCACTCCTATAACTTGGCTGCTACTACTCTCTTAGTGTACTAGAAGCTTAGAACCTCCACTGTTTTACGTTTGCTATAATATGTTTTGCTAATTTATTTAATGTGTTTAATCCATTCTACTATGTCAACTGTACTTGAATTTCTTTGTAACAAGTTCATCATCTGTGCTTATGTATCAGATGTGTACTTTGTGGTAAGTTTATCATTTTTTATTTTCTAATTGTGTTTCTTGTGGAGCTTTTCTCCCCTGGCCTCCACTGAAAATGGGCTCAGCTTGGCCCAGTGGACTATCCCGGTAAACAAATGCCAATAACTAATTAACTAAATAAATAAGTAATGACTTAATGTTTTGCAGCTAGTGATTGCTAGCCTTAACCCTTAGGATCACATACATTTGCTCAAGCAGAGTCAAACGATTCTTGTGGCGTTTAGCAGATCAAAGTATTTGTGCTGTTTTTAGTATCACATTAGTGGCTAAAAGTTGATCAAGTCAAGAAATTTCTTGCATTGACTTTATGATTTTTTTTAATCTAAACCTTTTCTGCAACATCAACAGAATGAGGTGGAGGGACAGGAATATTCCACAGAGGATACCGTTGCTGTGCAACAGACTCCCCATTTACACAAAACAAAGTTCATTCCTGTCCATTCTCAAGTGCAGCTTTGATCAGTGGATGAAGAATGTTAATTTTACCCCAGGATTGCCCCCTGTACTACTTATGGATAGAGACAGCTCCTAAATGCTTTATCCCAAGCATGTGTCCCCTTAAATTTTCTGTGATATGATTCCAGTTATTCTTACTGGGGGTAGTACATAATCATCAACCATGGGATGGGTAAGGCCAAACTATAACGAAACGGGATATGTTATTTCGAGCACAAAAAGAGAAATTGTCTAGGCTTAAAATGGCCTGCAAAGGCAGCTAGCCTAATACTTATCTATGAACCTATGAAAACATAACCATGCAGCAAACACGTGTACTTATTTTCAGAAACTTAACTATGGACTATGCCTTTTGTGGGATGCATGAACCTTGAGGAGATTTTAAACTTGCTCATAAAATATATTGATCCATCTTACTGACATTTGTATGTTTAGTTCCCTTAGAGTCATGTGTCATCAAGTCAGACTGTATTTTCACATAAAGTGTGGACTAAAACATTTATTTAACTGTGGCAGCATTAGGAGTGCATGTAGTGTATACACAAGCCATATGTGTATTGTATACCTGTCCCCAAGCTGTGTTTTAATTTTTTTTGTTTGCCTGACATGATTGTAAATGTAGCATTCTGTTTCTTTGATTGTCACAGGATGAATTGTATATTTTGAACAAAGTACATTTTCTTAGCTGTTATTTTCATTAATAAAAAAAAAAAACTGCATTGCACTAGTGGCTGTTCTCTATAGTGAGCATGGGGCCATGGTGTGGAATAGTGGCTTGCTGCAGTTTGTAAAGGGTCATTTCTCTCAATCTCTTTGGTCTAAAATTCTGGGGACAAATAAAAAACAAATAGAGGAACAGTGGGTGTAAATCAGGGACATTTTTTAAACATTACACTATTGCTCTATTTTTTTTAAGTTTAACAGAACAAAAAGTTTTACATCAGCATGTATTTTCTGAACAAGAAGAAGTGTGAAACAGTAATATCCCGTATTATACCATGACCCCCCCCATTAATATTCCAAAACGTGCACGCCGATTTGTCAGCGTGCAGGTTGCAAATCGACTTATACTAATGGAAAAAGGTCCGGTCGCCCGGACTTTTTCCATTAGTATAAGTCTTTTTTAAAACACTGTCTCGCTATGTTAAAGGAGTTTAACATAGTGACACAGGTTTAAAAAAAGCAACGAAGATCTCCATTGCTTTTTTTAAAGCTGTCTCGCTATGTTAAACTCCTTTAACATAGCTTAATGTTTAAAAAGCAACAGAGATCTTGCTTTCTCCGTTGCTTTTTTTTTTAAACCTGTCTCGCTATGTTAAATGGGTTTAACATAGCGAGACAGCTTTAAAATAAGCAAGGGAGATCTCTGTTGCTTATTTTAAAGCTGTCTCGCTATGTTAAACCCATTTAACATAGTGAAACAGTTTGTAAAAAGCAACGGAGATCTTGCTTTCTCCATTGCTTTTTTCAAAACTGTCTCGTTATGTTAAATGGGTTTAACATAGCGAGACAGCTTTAAAGTAAGCAATGGAGATTCTCCTTTGCTTTTTTTAAAGTTGTCTCACTATGTTAAACCCATTTAACATAGTGAAACAGTAAAAAGCAATGGAGATCTTGGTTTCTCCGTTGCTTTTGCCCACAGCTCTGATGTACTGCATAGGCATGCGCAGTACATCAAAACTTCCGAGGAATACCAGACAGCTGCGGAAGGGCAACAAGGAGGCATTATACAATGCCATTATTTAAGAAAAGTAATTATTTTTTTTCTTAAATAATGTCATTGTATAATAGCAATAACCCACTTCTGTGTGTGGGTAATGCTGGATTTACCCACAATTGGCTTTGTTTGGTCCCTCGGGCTTCGCCCTCGGGATCAAACCACGCCAACCGTGGGTAAATCCAGCATTACCCACACCCAGGCGTGGGTTATTGCTATATTATTAACTGACTGTAATCCTCACTGATTTATCACAAAGGTGGACAGTGCAGGCTAAATTAGGGACATTCTATAAAATTCTTGACAGCTGAAAAGTATGTCACGTATAGAATTGGAGAGTATGCCTATCCTACTGAAGTTCCTAAATGTGTCTTATTTACAGGACGTTAACCACATTGAAATTACTGTGTTCTATGAGACTTCCTAGGGGCTATCTGTGCCTTGTTTATAGTACTATAAGGGATTCTGTGGTCCAAGACATTTTATACCTCCATAAATCAAACAGTCCTGCAAACACTAGGGACAGAGATCTAAATCTACTCCAACAAATACAAAGAGGAGGGATAAATTTGTTACACAGCAGCTACTCTATCACTGGAACAAACTTCTCCAAGTTAAGATGGACAATGGATAGGAATTCGTAAATTCACCCCTGCTATGACTGGACTGGCCCTCCTTGAAAAGAGAAGCAGTGCCTAAGGGTGGTTACTAATTAGTTGGAAATGGCTTCACGTGTCAGTTGCATTGTGACTCCTCTGACCCTAAGATCCTATGGAATACTTTAGCACAGTATGTAAAAGGTTTTACATTGAGGATAAAATCCTTGGAAATACTGTCATAGTTATGTTTTTTGCCATGCCTTGACTATGTTGACTGGGCACTTTCCAACTGCTTAATAATTAATGAACTACACAGTGTTAATTATTCTATTCTACAGCCTGACCCTGCTTGTCTATAACCTGCAGATGAATTTCTGAAAGAAGTAGTTTCTTTCTTTTGTTATTGATTTAGTTGTGTCCATACATACTTGCCTTTTTAATCTGATTGCCTTATAAGGTTTTCTTTAGTGCTTCCTGCCTTTGATAACCACAAACTGTTAATGAACTGCTTTCTGTTGTCCATGGTTTGATAGCCTCAGCCTCCATCTGCATACTGTATGATTTTGAGCAAGTCACTTAACCACCCAATTCTTTTGGACAGTGGAGAAAATTGAGCTTGGTTCCTCAATGGTCTTTTGGACTGCTTGACTAGTTACAACCTATGGCATATTATAGCAATAACCCACGTTTGGGTGTGGGTAATGCTAAATTTATCCACGGTTGGCGTGGTTTGGTCCCGAGGGTGAAGCCCGAGGGACCAAACAAAGCCAACCGTGGGTAAATTTAGCATTACCCACACCCAGGCGTGGGTTATTGCTATTATACCATGACATTATTTAAGAAAATAAACTATTACTTTTCTTAAATAATGGCATAGTATAATGCCTGTTTACTGCCCTTCCGCAGATGTCTGGCATCCGGCAGTTCTGATGTACTGGCGCCTGCGCAGTTCATCAGAGCTGTGGGTAGCAACGGAGAAAGCAAGATCTCCGTTGCTTTTTAGTGTCTCGCTATGTTAAATGAGTTTAACATAGCGAGACAGTTTTAAAATAAAACGGACATCTCCTTTGCTTATTTTAACTGTCTCGCTATGTTAAACTCATTTAACATAGCTAAACACTAAAAAGCAACGGAGATCTTGTCTCGTGCTATGTTAAATGGGTTTAACATAGTGAGACAGCTTTAAAATAAGCAACGGAGATCTCCGTTGCTTATTTTAAAGCTGTCTCGCTATGTTAAACCCATTTAACATAGCGAAACAGTGTTTTAAAAAACCGAGTTATACTAATGGAAAAAAGTCCGGGCGACTGGACCTTTTTCCATTAGTATAACTCGATTTA
Source organism: Protopterus annectens (assembly GCF_019279795.1). Classification (NCBI taxonomy): domain Eukaryota; kingdom Metazoa; phylum Chordata; order Ceratodontiformes; family Protopteridae; genus Protopterus; species Protopterus annectens. The sequence continues at coordinate 1,639,336,773 of NC_056743.1, read as the reverse complement.
CAACGGGCACGCTGGCCAATCAGCGTGCACGTTTTGGGGGGCTCATGGTATAATAGTAGTTATTCTGTGTATTGTGAACGTAACTGGTATTTGTAAAATATATTATTGGACTGTGGCATTTACTGATTTATCATAGGAAAAAGGGGAGGGTAGAGGTGGGAAATGGTCTTTCATTTTTAATAGTAGATTGCGGGTTAATTGTTTTAGTTTTTTTTTTTGTTACTGTGCCCCTTTTGTGCCCCACTGAAAATTAACCTGGAGCCATCACTTCAGACCATTGATCCACAATGGACATTTTCAAGACTCAGTCAAGGAGAAATGTCTAGTTAATTACTTGCTCAGTCACACAAGTCAAACAGAGGCTGTGGGAATGTGTTAAGCTGGAAAAGTCTGGATTGTCCTTGTTTGTTTTAAATTACAGATGATCTAGGTAATAGTAGCCTTGAAAGTTTTAACTTTCAAAACACTCTGGATTACTTTTATATATTTAGACTGATGTGAAAAGACCTTTCCTGCTGAGACTAGTTGCACTGGAGTGACAGCTAAATTGGACTCCCCAATCATAATCTAATCGAAAGTCTTCTCTTAGATGCTGCATTCTTGCTGGAGAAAGAAAGCAATTCATGTTAGGTTGTTCAAATGTGTCAATCAAAGGAATTCTTTATTTTTACATAATTAGGAAGGGGAATTATCACCTTCAAAGACTCTGTAGATTGATTCCAGAAATGTTTGAGGTTGAACTGTATCTTTCTCATGTGAAGCCTTACAAGAGTTCATAGGATGATGCACGGTGGCATATGCCCCAGTGCTTTTAGAAACTGTTTTGCTATAATAGCTTGTTGTTGAACATATTCTGTCAGAACTGCTTCAATCCTGGTTATTTCTCTTGAGTGTGAAAGAAACCCTTAATAAATGCATCCATGAGTGCCTTTTAAAATGTTACCAGAACTTGTGTTGGGCTGGGGTGTCTTATTCTTGTTTGTTTTTAATCCCAGAGAAAAAGCTCCCCTTTTTAGCTGTCAAGCTATTCTAGTCTAGATGTCAGGCATTCAGTGTTCCACATTAGACAAAATGAAATGGTTAAGTTTTGTTTCTTAAGATATGCAAAGAGTAGTCTCTGTGCTATGCCTTTTTAAGAAGGCTAAAAAAGTCTGAAGCAGAAGCCTTGACCTTTTACACTGGAGTGTACTGGCTCTATTGTGTTTTTTCAGAATTACCTAATCTTGTGTGGTAGCTTATTTGTGATGTCACTGCCAAAGGGTTCTTGAGTGTAGGGTTTAGTTCTGACTTCAGGTCATTTATCTATGTAGAATCAGCATATTCTTTTTGAGCCTGATTACATTTTTCCAGGTACTCTGATTTCATCAAAAGCATAACGATTGCTTGGCTACACTAAATTGTTTGTAAATGTATGCATCCAAGCTCTCAATCATAGTAAAATAAACCATTTATTCCTTAGAAGAGAACAAAGGATGCAGGTTCTTCCAGAATACACAAAGTCTTGTTTATTTTTCTTTTACACAAAATAGTAGAGTAGCTTAACACTGTCCAGAATTGCTGGGAAAACATTTTCTGGTAACATAATCTCTTCTAGAGTTCTCAGTAGAATGAATTCCAGCGTCCTCTTTCTGACTTCCTTTCTTTGTAAATGGACCTCCACCTAAAGATGCTGCTGTGGTCTCTACTTTCCCTTAGCAAGGGTGAAAGCTCTCAGCTTTGGACTTTTGTTAACCTCGTCTAATAGCTCAGTATATAATTCATTCACAAAACCTTCTCAAGTGAATGAATACAGCCAGGTGGTACCCTCTTAAAGGCATAGGTTGTGACAGAGGTGTAGCTAGCTATTTTGATTCCTGGGCTGTTCCCCAGTCTAATGACTGAGAATAAAAGAAAACATTTTCAGACTTAAAGAAAAAAAAAGTTTTTCTCTTTTGTAAACTATGCTGGCCACATGTGGAAAACTAAATCATTTTGGCATGAATGTAATACCAACATTCACATACCAGCATTGAACTGAACTCAGCATCGCTATCTTTGTGGGATATGATATAATGTAACAGACTTTGGTTAGTACAGTATTGCCATTGTTTATGACAAGCACTGATTTACAGATACTACTTACAAAATTTCATACAAATTTAGACTCAGCATGTCAAAGCATGTCAAGACTGCCCCTCATCCAGCACAAAAACAGGGGTTTTATATTCATTATGATAAGTATTTAGTGCTCGACAACCCATCAGCATTTGTGGTGATATTGTGTGCTGTCCACTTGATAGTGACCTCTGACAGTCCACCAGCTGTATGTTTTCTCCACTGAAAACTGACCATTCTAGTATGAACTTGAAGCCGCTGCTCTTTTCTGCGGAGCCTTCTTCGGGGTTCTGACAGTTTATATGACTTTGATGTAAGTTTTGCTTTCACAATAGCATCTGTCTCTGCAAGGTTTAACACTATCCTGCTCCCTGATAGAAACTTCCTTTTTGCTTACGTATGTACTATGGATGCCACCTCTTTCAAATTATTGCTTAGTGCTGACTTTTATAAGTGCTTTGTGCCACTTTTAGATGGGAATTTTTTTCTGCATGACAAGGATCTCTGAATATGTCTAAAGGAGCACAAGAATAACGAATTTCCTTGGTAGCACCATTGTTAGTTTCTTTACCAATACCACAAATTTCCTCTTTTATAAAGAATGTTGTGCACACCTGCTTCATGTCACCCTGCAGTTTACTTCTGCTCACTGAGATTGTACATTTTTGCAGAACTTCTGGATAATTTTTACTAACCTCACTGTCTGCTCTTCATAAAGATCCTTGCTTACAGGTTTCTGCCTTACTCACACTGTCATCTTCTAACTGTTAAGTCACTGCATTGTTAACATGATATCTTTGTTCAGTAAGGCAGATTGTTGCCAGTGAAACTCTTTTATCTTTTCCAGTAAAATTACTTTTTTAATACATTCACTGAATTATCATTTTGGCTTTTACCTGCATAATTTAAAACAAATGATTCGTTTTGCCCATCAACAGTTTCAGTTTTCACACAGGTATCAGAGTACTTTAACCTCAGCACTTTTCTTGTTTGATCCTTCATATACTGCTCAGTGTAACTGATGCACCTGTACTGTCTAAAGTTTCTATACTCTTGTTGTCAACCTGTTTTTGTTGAATGCCTTGCATTATCTTAAGTATACTATGGATGCCTGTGCATTTTGTGTAACATTTCTTGTCCCTTAAGTCAGTTTGAACTCCTAGGTTTACCATGTTACATAACACAGGTCATACTGAGTTAGTTACTCATTTTGAATTCCAGCCTGTTTTTTTGATTCTGACTTTCTACTCTGATGAATGTATTATGCTAACTACGCAATGTACCTGCCTTTTCTGTGCTCTGGCCAAAACATGGCTTGTTTACAACCCTGCTGTCGTTACTCTCTTTGGGCTTACCTTTTGTATCCATCAAGTTACTTTGTAACTCAAGACATGGATTTTAACTGGGAACATCTTCTTTTGGTACTTCCCTTGCAATTTCAGCTATATTTTCTCATATTCTGTCTAATGTATCATATTCCCACTATGCTTCTTAAAATTTAATCCGTTTAGCTGAAGGTTAGCCAACTCTGCAGTTTCTTCAAGGTCAGCATGCATGAGGTGGAGGTTATAGCCTCTTTTCCTACCAACACAAGCACTGAGGTTTCAGATTATAATCTCATCTATAAAAGGCGACGACTTGCTGTCTCTGCCTTATTTAATTTTTCCATTTTTTTTCTTTAGGAGCCCGATACACACAACTTTTTTCCTTTTGCTTAGATCTTCTGTAGCTTGAATCAACAGAATCTCATCAGGGCTTTTAGGGCTCTGTTTAAGGTTATCCTGTCTCTCAGAGTACACTTTCTTCTCCATTTGCCTGTTAGTCATTAGGCCCCTCCCAGCAGTTCCATTTTATAACCAGGGTTAAGATAGACCAGGAGGTGCAATTATTTAGACATCAATATGGTTCATGATTGTTTTCTCTTTATGGTAGCCTCTTTCCCCATCCCCACAAAATGCAGGGGAGGGTAAATGCAGTGATCTGCCTGTGAAATATGCCCCCTTACTTTTGCAAGGGACATTTACTTCAAGTAGCCCTACCCCTCCCCTGAAGCTTGGGGAGGTGGTTTCCCAGTTTTCACTAGGGAATTTGCACCTGCCCAGTGTGCTGCAGAGCATGTGCAACCCCTCTCCTGGGCGAGGCAAGCAGTTCATGCCCCTTCATTCTCCCCTTGCCTGGGTCCTCCTGTGCTGGCACCACTAATTGAATCCTGTTTGCCTTGGCCGCAGTTAGGGCTCTATTCCTCTATGCCTCAGAGACAGGTAAACATCATTCTTTCACTGTCTGTGTCTTCTCCAAGTTGATTTGATGTACCTCAAGGTGAATTAAAACCATCCTCTTAATTACTTTTACTTCTCTATATCACTCTAAAAAGAATATCTGAAAACATTTTTTATCTGCATTTGCCCCTGTTTCATGAAATAAGTGGGTTTACATCTCTGGTGAGATATTATTTATGCCTCTTTAACTGTATTCATGTGACTTTTTATTTATTGTCAATCTCCTCCTTCTGAACACCTACCTGTTGCTTGGAATTATTCATTTCTAGAGCTTTCTGTGTTAGCTTGTTAGAAAATACAAAGTTATGTTCAGAATCTGATTATCCCTGTCTCCTAAGTTAATGTACTTAAAATTGTCTCACTGAGTGCTCCTTTCTCTTTTGTTCTGACCTTCATTTCCATTCCCTTTTCTGCCTTACTTATAAACTGCAGTAATTTTTCCACCTTTAGGTTCATGGGTTCTTTGGAAATTCATAGCTTGTTGATCCAGATGAAAATTAGTAGGGTAGCAACAATACCCAGAATTGTAGGTAGTCATTGACCTGACTAATTTATGCCTAGTTTTAACCCCTTTCAATGGGGGCATGAGAGGCCAGACCTAGGCTATAGTTACAATTGCCTGGCTGTTCATCTAGGTTATGCTTAAAGAGGGTCACGGATCTACTTTGCTTTACATCCAAAGGAAGTCTGTTCCATAAATGGATTCTTTATGATATATGTCTGTTTCAGCAGCAGGTCCTCTTTACGTTTCTGTAGATGTTAAGATCTCTTAGTGGGTGTTGAGGGTGTTACTAATTTTGTAGATGTGCAGGAGGATACAGAGAAAATGCTGGAGTCTGTCAAGCTGGGTCATATGCTTTGACAGGTACAAACCAAAGGGGCCATTATACTCTATAATGGGCCTGATGGGGGAGGAGTAGAGAGTGATAACTTCCTTAGATCTGGATTAAACACTCTTGGTGATTAAAAATCCAAAAAAGAGAGACTTTAAATGGAAAGGCAAAGCAGTTTTAATAACAGTTGTATGAACAGTAAAGAAAACATTAAGCGCTTTCACTCGGAGCACTCCCAGGCTTCTTCAGAACAATTCTGCATTATAAAGTACACTTACTTAAAAGTAACCAGCAACAAAACCTGCCAGTCACTGAATAACACATATCCTACATCCCCTCCTAACCTAACACTAAAGTGTTAACCCTTTAATGCTCAGGGCAAACAGAATAAAATTAACACTGTGTAATGAATGCGGTGATTAAAATATATCCTTGAACAATGTTGTATTAATAAACTCATTCACAATTTAGCAGCCCTTAATCTAAGGACGCTATTAATACTAATATAGTCATTCAACCCTGGGGGTTTGCCTGCATCCAGTTTAATCTGCCAGAATAACTCCCTATATTCTAATCTGGCTTCCCAAGCAACACCCCTGGGGTCATGTAAAACTTATTCTATAACAAAAAACCTGAATTTGGCGTTCCTGCAATAATTTTTAACATGTTTAAACAGTGCACTAGTCTCCTTTTCTCTTACTGTATTGTATGAGTGTTCATATGCTCGCTTCCTTAAGCACCTCTCCGTCTTCCCAATATAAAAACTGGGACATACTTCACAGGTAATCAAATACACTACTCCTGTACTATTACAGTTATCGTGTCCCAAGGACTTGAATAAAAAGTCCCTTGCTGCCAAATAAATGTTGTCCTGGTCGGCCATGAGAGTGCATTGATTGCAAACCCCACACCTAAATGTTCCAGGTTTCCTGTTGTTCAACCTCAAATCAACACAATCTCCCTTCTCAAACATCTCCTTCAGATTCATGTCCCTTCTCCTGATAAACCTAGGTTCCTTAGGTATAAATTTATTGGTATCTTCATTGATTGTAAGCACTCCCCAGTATTTCTTAATAATGTTATCTATATCTGAGGATGTAGCTGAATATATGTAAATAAAAGCTGAGCCAAAATCTCCATCAATCTGCTCACTGGTTGTAGATGGCAAACAATACAAACCTAAAAGGGGCTTTTATTTCAGCTCCCTGTCTCTAACCACTTCTTCTGTCAAACTGTCTTTAAGCCAGTATGGGTAATTCCTTTTACCTGGTACATTTAGGTGTGAGTTTTGCAATCAATGCACTCTCATGGCCGACCAGGAGAACATTTTTATATTGGGAAGATGGAGAGGTGCTTTAGCAGGCAGCTGTCTCAGCAGGCTTCAGTATTTTAGTGTGTACGTCATGTATGTCTACAAATCCTGTCTCTGCTGCTTCTGGACTAGCCTTATTTAGTGGTATTCATTTTCCCCTAACATTATGAACAGAGGATAATTTCTCCCTCTATCACTATGTTATATCCTAAGTCAGAGACTATATTGACAGGTTTTAGCACACTCTCAAAATGCTTTATATATTTTCCTAACCCTATTTAAACATAACTGGCTCATTAATACCCCACTCACAATGTGCACAAGACATGTCTCTGTTTCCTGAATCTATTACTCCTCTTACTACATTCTCAATTAGTTCACTTTCAAGTTCTCCTGGTGTATGCTTAATAGTGTATGCATTTTCATCTCCCATACTTTTAGTATAGGCTTTCATATTTGTATTTTATTGTAATGAAGACAGCTTTAACACACACACACACACACACACACACACACACACACACACACACACACACATACATGTGTGTGTGTGTGTGTGTGTGTGTGTGTGTGTGTGTGTGTGTATTAAAGCTGTCTACTTTCATTCCCTGCCCCCTATACCCCCCTAACTACATATACTAACTCCAGGAATGCACTACAGTGGGGAAAGGGGCATATATGTTTTATTTGCCCAACAGTACTTACATTCAGTGAAATGTGTTTTCATTGATTTGCGCTTTCAGCGATTTTATGAGGGTGAATTGAAATTCAGTGAAATGAGTTTTCAGTGAATCAAAGTAGACCCATATATATATATATATATATATATATATATATATATATATATATATATATATAGATAGATATATTTATATAGATAGATATATTTATATATATATATATATTTATATATATATATGTGTGTGTGTATGTGTGTGTGTGTGTGTGTATATGTGTGTGTGTTTGTATGTATATGTGTAAATTCATCATGTCACGTCTCTCTGTTTCTCTCTCGCTCTCTATATATAAAATATATGCACCCACATGCATGCGCGTGCACACACACACACACACACACATATATATATATATATATATATATATATATATATATATATATATATGTGGTACTTATTATTGCAACCAGATTTTGTGACATCTTTTACTTTCTTCACTTTTACTGAAATGGCCTCACTGAAGTGTGATATGGAAGGGTAGACTGGCAGAAAGTCTGCTGGGGATATCGGTGGGGGTTTTAAAAAACTAGTAAGACGTGATTTTGAGGTGTGTGGGTAGTGTCCTTTAAAGACGTCAAGCATTGAATTCAGCGATTGCAGTGGTTGCATGTGTGTACGTGTGTTGGGCTGAAAGGAGTGCAGGAGTTAGCGTATGATCTGTGGAATGGATTACTTTGTACTGCAGTTCCTTTTGGTGAAGGACTACTGCTTCTTCGGCATTACCTTTTTGTTTTTTTTTTTGATGTATGACAGTATTATGAAGGTTAGAAACAGGTTTGGTGGACTTAGGTAGCTTCATCATTGAAATGGCTGATAAATAATACAGGTTTGAAAACAGAGATTTCCTACTTCACCGACTACAGCATGTGGAAGGAATACATTTGCAGTAGAATGGGACTCACTTAACTGACAGGTGATGCTGGCGGTAAAAGGGGAAACCTGCTTTTGAACCTTATTTTTTGAGCTGGCGGTAAAAGGGGAAACCTGTTTTTGAACCTTATTTTTTGAGCCGTTTCAATGATAAACCTTCCTAAAAGTACAAAAACATTACAGAACACATCTCTAACCTTCATAACACTGCAGTGCTACTATTTGACCTAAACAGAAGCAACCAGCATTACCGCAAAAATCTAGTTGCAATAATACGTACGTACCATATATTTATTTATTTATGTATTTATAGATGATTATATTATGAAAGGTAGACTACACAAAAGATAGAACCTCATATGGTAGATCACAAGATAGAGAATGCACAAAACACACTAAATGCTACTAAGACCAAATTACAAAACACTGAATACTTCCCTATCATAAAAAAATCCTGTATCAGTAAACCCTCGCAACAAAACCCAGATCAAGCATCATCTGAACAGCAGTACTGTTAGGGAAAGGGTTTTTATGGTTGGAGTCGGGGACAGAAATAGTTTTAGGGTTAGGCTTACCATACACAAGTAAAGGTGGGGGTGGGCTTTGTAGAGATGTATCACCCCCTGCAGGCCAGCTGAAGAATTACTTCATAAAATTATTGTTTCTGAGTGACTTTGTGAGGACACCCTGAAGACTCTGGAAGTGTCTTTGTGATCAGGGTCATTTGGTGAAAGAATTTCTATTTGGGCAATGTAGACATTCTCCTTATCGTTGGAATAGGCTGGGGAAGGACTCGGTTTCTTTTTCTTTCTGCTATCTACAGCTTTCAGAATTTCCTTTGAAGATTCACATCTCTGCATTCTAACTGTAGGCTGACATTTATTTCATTTATTTATTTACATTTTGTTGACTAAGTTAGTCCTAGTAGACCACTGGCCTCTTTTTAGAGGAGAACTGAGGTGATATTTGTACTGACTAGGGGTAATTTGTCAAGGGCTCTGGGAAACTTCCTCTACACTTCTTGGTAAGTGATGTGTGATTTTTTTACATCTACCTGAGCTACCACCAACTCAGGCAAATGGGGCCTTGGTATAACATGTCATCAGAAGGACAGATACATGAACTGATATAGGTATCTTTTACTTTTTTTGCACAATGTGAAATATTTTGTAGTATGTTTTATAATCAAAGGATGACTGAGTGATGAAATTGACCAATCCATCTGGTTGGTGAAAAGGTGGGTTTAACAAGCATAAAGGCTGGTAATGTGCTTCTCCACCAGAGAGGTGTGTGGGTCTGATAAAAGCCACGGACAATACCATCATAGGTACCAACAAAGATGTTGGGGTACTCTTGTGTTCTGACATCACCTATGTCACTCAGGAGAGTTTTTGTACTTTAGATGATGTCTGCATATCCCTGCTTTTGGGAGTAATCTAAAATAAATGACCTGCCTGCTGAACAGCACTGGACCTGGAGCTGTAATGCTATTTGAATTTGGCTGTCAGCATTGAAGGACAATCTTTGTCCTGCTCATCTGCGATTTGTTTGCTATCCTGTATTTGTGATCCACCTTTATTATTTGTTTCATGCTCGAGGAGTAATAAACAGCAATGTTTGTAGTCCTTGTAGAAAAATGACTAAAGGTTCCAACCATATTTCAAAAATTTATTGATTTTTCTTACCAAATCCTTTGAAAGACTAGTGAATAAACTACTAGCACTAGCCACAGTGCAGAGAAACCTTCTCAAGCATTAAATGTAGACCTGTGGTGCTGAAAGCATTGAGAAGAAGCAAAATAAAGACAGAGTAACATTGGCTATATATGACTGCCATTTGCACCAACCAAGGTTCCACAGAATGTTGGAGAAAAAACAGTACTAACCTTCATGGGGATAAGGGCACAACTGAAAAAACTGTGGCAGGGAAAGAAGAGGGCATAAGATGGGTAAACCCAAATCTTCTGTATACAATTATAGTGACCTCTACCAAAGAAGATCTGTTGTATAGAAATGAATTCTGCTGCTGCATATGGAGTGGGACTTGTATATTAAGTACTAGGGAATCTATGGGTTCAACCCCTTCTGTATGGGGGGCTGACTTAAAAATGGTGTTTTAATTACAGTTTAGATTTTGGGGCTATTGTTTTTTGTGGCTGTGATGTTAAAAGTCTCATTTTGTTGTACATATGAATTCATGCAGGTGTCTTTTGCATAACCTTTACAGTCCTCTACCAGGTGATACATGTGTACTAGCAACTCTGTTTTCCCTCTCGGTTCCTCAGTGTACTCCTTGGATATCCACTCTTTGTACCACACATCCCCCACTCCCAGTTAACATCTGGTAGCTTATGTTTTTCCTCTCCAGATTTCATAGGGCCTCTGATGTAGACCACAGTCCACTACCAGTGGGTCTATGACTGCAGTTTAATAGACTCTACAAGAATGACAGTTTCTTTGATAGAGAATTGGCTTTGGCCAGGAGGTGGACGATTGTTAGAGTAGATCATCTCTTTTTCCAGAATAAATGAAACTGTGACTGTGATCCAGATAATCTAGGATGTACTAATGACTGGGCTACTGGAGAAGTCAGAGAGGAAAGGTGAGAGTGAGCAGCCAATGTTATCTTATCCATCTATGTGGAGGGGAGGTGGTCTGGATTGGTGTGGTGCAGGAACTTAGTGGAAAGAGTGCTGCATTCCATGCTGCCCTTTGCCTGGTAGTCAGCACTTTATTGACCAAGTTGCTGTGTGTTAGCCCTCACAAAGGAGATACATGAATGTGTAGGTTCACAGAATAAGGCATAGAATGTCCTCATGCCTGCAAGTTTACATGTCATTGCCAGGAGAGGAATGTTAGAGTGCAAAGAAACATAGTTAAATAAATAAATAAAACACAATACACAAAAACACTAATGCACCATTTGATTTTAGAAAGCTGAATTTTGGCAGGTAGTAAGGACAAAAGGATGCAAAATGTATAGTTTTGCTGTATGTTTGTGTCTTTCGGCTTTTCCTGGTTAGGGGTCGCCACAGCAGAACTCCGGTTCGCTAATGATTGGCAGTATATTTTTACGTACTGGCTTGCCGGGCCTAACGCACAACCTTCAACGAAGGAACGCCCATTCATGCATGTCGCTACACAGAAGATGCTCTAACTGAGAATCGAACGGGCAACGTCTAACTGTGAGGCAACAACGCTACCGCAGCACCACCACCGCATAAATGATATATTTTCTAACATGTCAGCTCCTGTTGAAGTTATACCACATTTCTGCCTTGATCTGTGCAGCTATTATGCAGTTTTTTGTTATTGCCCTACACTTCCCATGCTCACTTGGAAAATGTTCAATGGAATGACTGCGCAGTGGGATGTAAAAGGTTGGCCATTCACTTTTAGGGGTGATCCAACCCCAAAAAATCTCTACCCTCCTTGTAAGCTGGAGTGTTTGGTCTGTCTCATCCAAGCATTGCAATTAAAACGTTCTCTAAGTGACAGATGTGCCTGTTCAGTCCTTCAGAGAGAGGTGAGCTGCAATACCTTGACATTCTTTTCTCAGCCTGTTTGTCTCCTCCTGTTCCCAGACTATTAAATGAATCTCATTTTTCTGTTTACAGTCAGGGCTGTATCCAGCTGTGCCATCTGCCTGGCACTGTATATATATATATATATATATATATATATATATATATATATATATATATAGACATATAGATAGGTATAAAACAATTAGTAATATGAGCAATCGAGTGATAATAATAGCTTCAAGCTTTACAACTGGTAGGAGAAAACGTCACAGAAAGTAGAATGTTTTGGTAATTGTGGCTTTGACTCAGAAACAGCTACCAGCAAAAAAAAAAAAGCATTCATGTTCTCTCACGGATACAAGTTGTTACAGTGAAATATGATTAATTTTTGTGGGTTGTTTTGAAAACTGATTTAAAAATATAACTTGCCTCAATGAAACAATTTATTTTTGCATTTTTTTCCCTAAAAACTAGTGATTTAAAAATATACTTTCAGCAAAAAGTTTTTGACAGTTGTGCATTTCACAGTTGTATAGCTCATACTTTCCTGTTTCAGCATAGTTGCAGTTCATTGGTGAGATTTGTGAAGAGAGGCTTTAGTGTGAAAGTTTAAGGTCACCATGAGTTTCACCCCAGTGTATTGTAGTATGCAAGATAACAGTGCACTTGTTTTTTTTTGGGGGGGGTTGCCCTATTTTCCAGTGTGGTGTAAACGGAGTTGGTGTACATAATATAAGGGACATGTGAGAGGAGCCCCAGACTTAGGATGTAGGTGGCTTGTCCACTTGCCAAAAGGATTTTTGCTTACCATTTTCAATATTCACCTTTTAGAAAATAAAGCCGGAAAATGTTGCTTAGGTAAAACATGAGTGCAGTATCCATTTTCTATATCTTCATGTTTTTATAGACACTTTAACCAGGAAACCACATAGCAGTGTGGAAGTTGTCACACTGATCTTATGTACATGCTTTTATTATGAAACTAACTTTGCATAAAAGTCCTTGTCAGCACAAGTTTACATATCTGCCACCAGAAACTGAAGGGTATTTTCTTTTCCAGTCTCCTCTTAAAATATAAAATAAGAAATAAGATATATTCAAACTATATGCATATCCTCTACTTGCAGACTCATTAACATTTTAATGCAGGTATGCTTATTCACCTGTAATAACACAAAAAAGCAAGATGTCGTCTTGGAGTAAAACATTTTATTTTATGCAAATGGTGAAAGGCAATTAATTTGACACATACTAAAACCTTATTATCAAACTCCTCAGGTAAACATGATGAATATGCTAATTTTAGAACGGTGACTGAATATATTGCTAGCTAACATTCTGCCATGGCTGTTGTCAGTATCTCATTGTTTGCTTTTGCTGTTTGCACACAAAGTTGTTGAATTAATAATGTGTTACGCAAACCTCTGTCTGATTGACGGCATGGAAGTTTTAGTATTACTAGGAGGATATTCTTCAATTAATGATTACAGGAACCGTTTCATTGTTTCACGTTAGAGCATGTGCTAAGTCTGTTAAAAATGCAGAAGTAAAGTTAAGTTTGTGTAGCTTTATGACGTAATTTCTTGCTAGTTTCAGTTACTCAACAGCCTTTCTGCCAGTTACACAGAAGAAGAAAAAAAAGCATGGAAGAATGAAACGAACAAACAAATAAATAAAAAAATAAAAGCAGTGGGTGCAAAACTGGTTCTGTGAATCTGTAAGTAAAGGCAGACTGTATTACAGCTGTTAGAGGCATTTAGAGTTTTATATTTCAAGCTTAGCTTCTTTGATTACATAGAAATCATTACAGGGATAGCATGTGTCCAGTCCAGCGCAGCAACATTCTCAGAGGGAAGGAGGGGATTTCCATGTGTGGTTTTCCAAAATGAGGGGGAGTGAAAGAAAGAAAGAAAGGGACAAGACAGATTGTAATTGTGTGTGTATGCATGTGCATGTTTGTGTGTGCATGTATGTAAAACAAAAGAAAATGAATGCATAAAAAATTATAAAAAGAAAAACATGCAAATATAAGAAGTGAGTAATAAAAATATTTGATGTTCAATGTCGGGAGAAATAATCCATTGTGCAATCTTAATAATATGCAAAAGAGATTGCACTCGAAAGCTAAGAAGTATGAACTATTTTAGTATGGGTAAAGTAATATTAATTTCAAATAAAGCTGATAAATCAGTAAAGGTTTCATTATCACTCTTTGAAAGAAGTTCTTGCCTGCTAGAAAGAATGACGTGGCATGCAGTTATGCACCAGAAATGTGATGCACAGTTCAACAAGTAACAGAAAATTAAACTGGTACCCTTCATCTTTCATGTATGGAGTGGATATTTTGTAATATATTGGTGTCATAAAACAGATAATTAGTGATTTTTGTCCCAAGATCAATATTTTGAGTCAGTAGACAGAAATAATAGTAGTGCATGCCAAACATAAGATATGCCGACACATGGTAATCACAGAGGTGGATTTCTTGTAGAAACTTCACTTAATTGTTCTTTATGATTTACTGGTGAGTGTTAGCCTGACAGTTTTTTTTTCTTCTGAGGCAGACTAGAACTTCCCTTTCCTCATTTATTGATGATTCCATGGATGCTTCATGCATTTCCAGAGTAGCCAGCTAAAGTAATCCCTTCAAGATGTCCTCAATCTTACCAAGGGGCTTCCTAATGTACCCAGAAAACTTGAAATGGATCTTCCCAGATGTAATCATATGGTGTCTGAATAGCCTCATTTAGCTCCCGTCATTCCTAAGGAGTGGTGTCCATACTCAAGATCTTCTGGGCCACAAATCTCTTCACAAGCTCATACAGGGTAAGCCCACTGACCTTGTGGAGAACTTCATTTGCATTTTTTGTATCTGTGATCTCATTATTTTATTTACTGCCCCAAATCAGGACCACAGGTGAGGATGGGGACACGGACTGACAGCTCAAGTAAGAATATTGTCTCAGAAGTCGACTCGTACTTCACCACCGCAGATTAGCTCATTGTCCACAGGACTGAGGCTGCTGTCCCAATTCACCAGCCAGTTTCACACTTTTGATTGCCATCATTAGTGAAAAAAATACCAGGATACTTAACTTTCTCCATTGTCAGCTGTTTCATCCTTTCTGAAGAGATCAGGGCAGTTATTTCCTGGAGAGTACCACAACCTCTGGTTTAGGGGTGCTGATTTTTATTTATTTTTTTGACATTTGTTAACCGGGTTAGTCCAACTTCAATAGAGACCCAAGGAGAAAAGCTCTAATACAGACAATTTAAGGTATATACAATTTACATTCAAATAAAAGAAATGTACGATACAAAAGCTATAGTTAAAACATAACTCTAATACAAAATGAAAATGCTACAGTGAAGTATAATACTCATATTTTTTTTTTCAATGAAAGAAAGAGCAGCAATATCAAATCAATTGCATTACAGAGCAATTGATTATATGGATTAAGTAAACAGGGAGAGGTATTTAGACCTGGGGAAGTAATATTTATATATGTACATGTGTTGAAAGTAGTAGGGAAAGGGGGCATTTTGTAGTATGACTGTGAGTAGAGGGAGGAGACTAAAGAGGTGGTATAGTAAAATAGTCTGAGAGGTTGGAGTGAAAAAAGAAGGTTAGGTAGATGCCATTAGTGAAGTAGGTTAGGTGGGGTCATTACAGGGGCAAGACTTGGTGATTAGTAAGTGAAGTTTAAGTTCTTTTTGAAGTGTTTAGTATGAGGAATAGATATATGTGCAGGGAGTTTGTTCCAGGCTTGTGCTATAGTGAATTTGTAAAGTAGCTTACCAGTGTTTTGTGTGGTATGTAAACGTCAAGACGTTGCTGGCTAGAGGTGCGGAGAGTACGATTAGGGGTGTAAGAGGAGACTAGGTTGGAGAGGGAAGGGCGGGAGAAGGTTTGTATAGTGCACATTGTGTGATTTGAAGCTGGGGTAGAATGAGTTGTTGGGGGAACTCCAGCCATTGGAGAGAGTTGAGAGCAAGGCAGTGGTGGGAGTTGTAAGGAGAGTTAGTGAAAAATCCAGTTATTTTGTGGTATGTTTGTTGTAGTTTGGACAGGGTTGTAGACTGTATGTTAGTTAGGATAGGGACAGCATAGAGAAGGGAGGGGAGAAGGGAAGCATGAGCTAGGGAGAGTCTAGCGTTAGAAGTTAGACTTTTTTATTTTGATACAGCAGTCAAAGTTTTTGATGAGTTTTTTATGCTTTGAAAGATATGTGAGTTAAATTTAGTTCATCATTAATGATGGTACCTAGGAGCTTAGTGTGCGGTTCAGGTTGAATGATTGTGTTATTAGAGGAAGTAATGACAAAGGCTGATTTTCATTTCTGGATCATCCCAGAAATTACAATCTCAAAGAACTGTGTGAATGCATGACACAGATCATGGTCAACTAAGGATAAGAGAACAACATAATTTGCAAATAGCAGAGTTACCATTTCTGTGACCCCTGTTTTGATTCCTTATCAATCAGCTGCAGCTGTGTTATGCTATCCTGCCATTAAAAGTTATGAAAAAGAGTGAAAAAGGATGCTTCTTTAGCAGAGATCAACACTTATTTTGAATAATTTGACTTGCTTGACAGGGGCACTGGAAACTAACTTTCGGCAGCACAATGCCAGGGAATCTTCTTGGGCTAGGCTTATATAGGCTCCAGGGCCATTAGCCTAGTACACACCTATGAACCTATAATGCCAAGAACGCTGGCATAACTCAATGCAGTTGTGCAAGAGTTATGTATGATTTGGGTAGTGGTGGTAGTAGACCACACTTCCACACAGTCCATTGTCCTGGTCCAATAACAACCACTAACAGGATATTTTTTTATTTATTTATCTTACATTTGTTGACTGGATTTGTCCAACTGAGCTGAAGAGCCCTTTTTCAGTGGAGGCCTGGGGAGAAATGCTCGAACATATTATATAATTTTCATTTAGCATTTGATTAGCATTAAACAGCAATGTTACAGGATTATTACAAGGCATTAAGGAGCAATACACTTTTATACAGTGTCAATAATCAGGAGTATAGCCAGTGGTGGCTGGTGATTTCAAATTAAATTGAGGCTGTAGGAGACAGCTGAATGGGTGGGGCCAATGGGGAGGGGTGTGGCTATGCTCAAATCCACAACAACTGGAATTTTAATTAAATACGCTGCCCTGGGTGCCAAACCATCATTACGAGAGTCCAATCAAGATAAAATGAAGTGTAGAAGAAAAAAATATTTCAATGCATTGGCTACATGACAACTTACTTAATATCTAGATGGAAACACAAAGGTTGTGAGGCATGAAAAAATAAATTGCTTTTCAAATACATTACTGGAATGCCAATCAAAATCAAGTATAAAAAAAAAAACAAGCAGCACTCAGCTCAAACCACTTCTCCTTGCACTGCAGTTCTAATTATAATTTATATGCAGCTTTATAAAATTACCAATTAACATGCTGAAAGTAGCAATCTCTGTGATACTCCTACTTGTAAAAATGTTTCTTATCCAAAAAAGATCTGCTGCCTGACAAAAATTATCTACTTGTTTCATGGAGAACACATGATCAAAGTAATAAATGAACAGCGAACAAGAAACAAGCTAAAGATATATTGCTTAAAGGATTACTGCACAAGTTGTGGACCACACATGATAGATTGGCATTCTGTTTAGTTTACGGGTAAAGCCTGCAAAGATAACTGCAAGTCACCAACAAATGTAATGAGCTTCTGAAAATACTGTAATCCTGTCCTTTATTACAAATACTGTCATATGCATTTCAATACCCGAGGCTTATACGTTATCTGGTTATGTAAATATTCTCTGCATGACAACAATGAAAAGGTTTTCAGTGTTGGTAATTCTTTAACAGTATGCTTATTAAAGCTTACTTGCATCTTACAATCTCTGACAAGCTTACTTGTTGGTCATTAAAGCATTGCTGCTTTAATACAGAGCAACAGGGCACTGTGACAGCATGCATTTTCTAAATAATAAGAAGCATAACTCAACAGTATAAAAATATGACAGAAAACCAGAACATTCTGCAAAATCAAGGACAGATGAAAAGCCACCATCATACTTGTGGTCTACCTTGGATATGGGGAATACTCTGCACACTTAAACTGCATAACTGCTCCTTGCCTTGCTTGGGCACATCCAGAGCCAATACAATGGGGAGTGGAGTGCAACAAGTAGGTCACAGTTTGAAATGTCTCTGGCTGACGGTGATGGCTCTGACACTCATACCTCTCAACCTCAGAGCAAGAAATCTGGACAAAGCCATACACAGAAGTGGGACACAGGCCCAAAAATAAAGACAGTTTTTAAATAATGCTCTTATAAACTTAGAAATATAATAGAATAGTAGTCGGTTTTGCATTAGTATGAATTTTTGAAGGGTATGAAATCTGAAACTCAAATGTCCGCCATTATTTTCTAACTTCAGTCTTTAATGATTTGCTACTAATTTGCCAGAAAACCACAATTTTATGAAAAACAGACCAAATATGTTATGCAAAAATATAAAATTGCCACACAATACAGCTGGGAACCTGTTAAAGAAGGGACACCTTTTTATAATTAGTACTGTTAACTTGAGCAGCTGACAAAATAAGAGCATCCACACGCATTTCTGAAATAAAAGTAATCTATAACTCTGATCATTACAGTTGTTTATAATTGTAAACCCTCCACATTTTCTTCCAAAATTGCCATTTTGCAGAGGGATTATTACGGGGAGAGCAACATTTTGAGCCAAAATTGGAGACAGTTGAGATGTTTGGATATTCCTAATTCCTTAGCATGGAGAACATCGATATCTGTGCAGTAACAGAAACCTGGTTCAAGGCTCCCGAGAGCACCCTAGCACTACCAGGTTATACCTCATACCTTGCTTTTCGGCCCCAAAACTTGGAGTGAACCCCAAAAGGAGGGGGAGTATCAATATTCGTCAAAGATACCCACACCTCCAGGTTGGTGGCACAGCACGAAGCATCAGAGACTATCCATGTGCAACTAACAGTGGGTAAAACTGCTTTCCAGTTTATAGCCTGCTACAGACCACCCTCCCAAACCCAGGAACCCCACTCGGCCTTCCTGAGAACACTGGAAAATATGAATGTCTCTACAAACACCATTATATTGGGCGACTTCAACTACCCAAACATAGACTAGGAGCATTACTCTAGCTCCAACACTCTAGCCCAAAGGTTCCTAGAATTTATAAACTCAAATGCTATGGAACAACTTGTTACCACTCCCACAAGAGGGGAAAACATACTGGACCTCATCATCACCAACATGGGGACTCTATGCTCCAGACCAGAAGTGTAACCCTCACTGGTAAGATCAGACCACAAACTAATCTCACTGGATATTCACATCCCGACTCCACCCTCTGCCCTGAAAACCACAGTGAAAAACTTCTCTAAAGCAAATTTCACACTCCTCAAAACCGAGGCGGAATCCTTCAAAGCCCCCGGGCCAGTGGAAAATACGGCTCAGACCGCAGAATCCTTTATAAATGTATTCTATGAACACCTTCAGGAATGCATGGATCATGAAATCCCAAATAAAACCAAGACCCAATCCTCCAAAAGCAGACGTCCTGTCTGGTGGACCTCAGCCATAAACAAACTATACAATAGTAGGAGGAAGCTACTACATGATAGAGCAAAATCCCAAAAAGGGAAGGCATCTCTGATCAGTATTAGCAAAAAACTATGGGCACTCATAAAATTGTCTAAGGCCAGCTTCGAGAGAAAAATTGCACAGGACACTAAGGATAATAACAAGGCTTTCTTTAGTTATGTTAGAAACCTGGGTGGGAATTCCCAGGTATGCTCAGAATTAGTCCAAAATGACAAAAAAATACACCAAACCCACAGACATTGCCAACATCCTAGCTGACAGGTTCAGCACAAACTCCCCCCCCTCCCCACCAAAAGGGCAAATACCTATCCCAGCAGAGTGCTGCCCCCCTGACATCTCAGATGCTCAGGTAAGAGCTGCCCTCTCCAAAGCAAAAAACACAGCATCAATGGGACCAGACGGTGTCCCGGGCTGCGTCCTACATGAACTTCAAGAAGAGCTAAACCCAAACATAAAACTACTGTTCAATCTCAGCATTACTACAGGATATGTACCCAAAGAGTGGTGTACAGCAACAGTGGTCCCTTTCCACAAAGGTGGTGCCTCAACAGATCCTGGAAACTATCACCCCATAAGCCTGACTAGCTTGGTCTGCAAAGCTATGGAAAGGATCATCATGGACCTTATAAATAAAGATATTGGGGACCTACAAACACTGGATCCTACCCAGTTCGGCTTTGTTAAGGGCAGATCCTGTCTCTTAAACCTGGTTGATTTCTTTGAAACATTCACCAAGGCCATTGTGAGGGAAGGTGGTCCACACAGCCTACCTGGACCTCGCAAAAGCCTTTGATAAAATACCCCACTCGGGCATTATAGATAAGCTCACCAGCTTAAATATAAACCCCTATGTCACTAGATGGGTTGCAAACTGGCTCAAGGACAGAACCCACATGGTTAGAACTGCTGGAGCCATGTCAGACTCCAAACCAGTTACAAGTGGCATCCCACAAGGCTCAGTCCTGGGACCTCTCTTGTTCGGTATATATTTCTCGGAGGTACAGGCCAACATGGAAGGACTGTGGCTGACCAAGTTCACAAATGACTGCAAACTGGGCGCCATAATCGACTCTCCAGCCGACACAAGCATCCTCCAAAAGGACCTCATAGAAACAGACAACTGCTGCCAGAGCCATGGCCTCAAGCTAAATGCCAAAAGTGTATAGTCATCCCCTTTGGCAAAAACAAAGTGCCCACAAATTACCACATAGGTGGTAATCCATTAAGTACAGAAGAAGTAATTAGGGACCTGGGGACCCAAGTTGATAGCAATCTCTCATTTGACAACCATGTGGCCAAAGTGGTTAGAAAAACATTTTATATAGACCACCTAATCATGAAGGGATGCAAATCTAGATCAGGGGAGGTCATCGTGCCTCTTTACTCATCCATCAACAGGCCCATAATTGAGTAGAATGCCCCTTTTGGGATGTACCTTACCAGACACCTGCAGCAACTGGAAAGATCCCAAAAGTACCTCACCAAGAGGATCAAAGGGCTCAAACAGATGCCATATGCTGCCCGGTTAAAGAAACTCCAGCTCTACTCAGTGGCATACCGCCTGCTCAGAGGTGATCTGTGCCTGACGTATAAAGCCATGTCCAACCCGGAATTAATGGACATGCTGCACCTCAGAAAATCCAAATCCCATTGAGCTACGCTCGAGACTTGAACCTCAGCACTGAAATAAATAGGACATGCTGGAGGGACAGATTCATAACCCAGAGGCTCCCTTCACTCTGGAATAAAATCCCAGTCCAGGTTAGGCAGAGTCCCTCATTGACTCTCTTCAATCTTGATGAGTGGATGGGAGATCGTAGGTTTACCCCGGGTATCACTTCTGTGTCACTGTTGGACAGAGGCACAGTATACTAACCTTGAAAAAGGGCATAGCAAAATTAATTAAAAATGGGTGGCGAAAGCCAAAGACACTCTGTCTAGGCTTATAAATGCCCTAAGGCAGATAGCCTAGTATGAACCTATGAACCTATAAAGCAATTTATTTGCACATACTTCTCAACCTCTTAATGCAGGAAATCTGGACAAGGCCAAATATATTGTGGGAACATACAAACAGTACTAAAAAGACAGTTGAAAGAATAACAGGTCTTGCTTTAGCATGCATTTTTCTGAAGGTTATTATGTCTGAAACTCAATGTCTGTCATTATTTAGTGACTTCATTCCTAAATGATTTGGCAGAAAACCACAAATTTTATGAGGAACAAACCAAAAATAAGAAGCAAAAATGTATTAATTCTGCAAAATTCTGGACAGTTGAGAGGTATAGTTCAGCCGGGGCTGTCTGAGTTTGCTGCCCCCCTCCTCACAAAATCATGATCGAATGGAGCGTCCCCCCTGCAGCCATTCCAATGTCCCATTTCTTGGTTATTTCGTCCCATTTGCCATAAACACTGTAATGTGCATATTGCTTTACTTCTGCGATGATATGGATTTCATTTGAAAGTTTTATTTTATAATTTACAGCATAAACCCTAATAGATATCTGCTAAACAAAGCAATGCAGTCTCACTTTGAAAATAGACTTAGCATTAAAACTTCTCTGCCCTTGAAACTCACATTCATTGAAACAGCATTGAAACCGACATTCAAAGAAAATACATTTTGCCAGTGGCAGATAAAGATTAATTTTGGGCTGTTTTCAAATCATAGGCCCCTTGAACAGGAAACATACACATGCTCTTTGATACACCTTCCTGACTGTATTAAATTATATTCCTTGTACAATACAGTACAGTTGTTAGGGGGCATTTTAAATTTATTGTTTTGACCATTTTTTCCAGTAAACAATGAAACAAAATGCATGCACCAATAATGACAAAACTGCCCAATTTAGAACATTTCCATCATAAAAGTCTACTCAAACTTCTACAGTCTACCAGTATCAGTAAATATGCACGATCTCCGAAGAAGTAAAAGTCATCTAAATAATTCCACATTAAAGAAATCTGTTAACTAATGAAGAGGTTACTGCTAGAAAACAACTTTATATGTCATTGTTTCATCTACAAATAAAGTGCCTGTTGCCCTTGAGGAATAAATTGCCTATGTTGCATTAAAAAAATGATATTGCTAGTAATATTGCAATAGGGAATGGATGGCAAACTGATAACAGTTTCATAGTTACTAGGTATCTTCGCCAAAGAGGACTGCAGCATCCATCCCCTTTACAACAGAGTGTAGTATCAGCAATAGATCTACCTACTGTGGGAGTAGAACCCACAGCTTTCTGCATCAAAAGCAAGTACACTACCTGTTGTGCTATTTACAATGCAAACTGACATGGCATAAGCAGCACTAAACTTTTGTTCCCCTACAGCTCTCAGTTCCTTGTAAAATCTGCTCAACATTCAGCTGTATCTCTGAACTTTGCAGCACAACACATCTGGAAAAAGCCAAAATTTATTTAGGGGGGGACAAAAGCCCCAAAACCAGGGACACATTTTAAACATTGCTTGTATAATGTTGGAAAGTTGCTAGAATAAAATGCTGTGTTACAATCATACATTTCACTGCTAAGTATTGGACCCAGAACCCTGTGCAAAACAGTCAGAGCAACATACCATTATGCCAAATCATCTATTTTTTTATGAAGAAAGAAAGACTGAAACTTAAAAGGCTACCATTTAGTGAATTCAATTCTCACTATAGCTGTCAACATCTTAGCACAAAACACCTGAACAAAGCCAATAACAGGGGAATACAGCCCCCAAACATATTCAGTAAGTTCAGTTATCACCATAGCTCTCAACCTTGGCACAAAAAACCTGGACAAAGCAAATAATGGGGGAATACAGTCCAAAAAAATAAGGAAAAATATCCACTGAGGACACCAGAGCAAACCCACACAAACACAGGGAGGACATGCAGACTCCACACAGAAGGCACCCCAGCCAAGAATCAAACCAGACAACCCGTAGCTGTCAGGCAACACTGCTGCCACTGTACCACTGCACTACTGGCTGTGTTAAGTAACAAAAATACAGAAACCACAGATTTTATGAGGAACAGAACAAATATGAGGCAAAAATCTGCAAATGTTTTACAAATAGTGGTGGGTAGGGAATTCAGGCTCTTGTCAATTGGACCCAAGGTACAGGGTTCAAGACTTATTCTCTGCCCACCATCATGAAGCAACTGGGGCATTGCACATGCACCCTGTCCTCCATAAACACCCTACTTGTCTCTGTAGTCAGCTAAGTCCTCTGCAGCAATCACCTGTATCTGTCCTCCAGAACAGCATGCCATGCGATTCTGTACTCTGAAGCAGCCTAGCTCCTCCATAGTGATCCTGCAGCCCGGTCGGTTCTCCATAATGGCCCTTGCATACTGTTGGGTCTCCTGTGAGATGTGAGGAGGCTGGAGCCTCCTGCTGTTGGCCCAGCCTGTGAGCAATGCAGTCTGGTGACTTTCCAGTTTGTGTGGTCGTCACCGCACAGACCTCTGGGCTGGAAGGGCGGAGTTTCCTGCCTTCCCTATCTAGACTGCCTAACAGAGCAGTCTGGAGCTCAGGAATGGACATGCATGTTTGAAGTTCTGGTCTGCCTGGCAGTCAGGAACTGAGCACACATGCGCAGAGTTCGAAAGTTTTTTTATTTGTATATGTTCTACGGTGGGGGGAATGGAGAATTTATTTTATCCATTTTACAAGTGAGTGGGGGGCTGCAGTCTGGCAGTCCTGTAGCATGAACCGTCCCTGAGTATAGCAAAGCTCTTTCAAGATATATAAAAAGAAATAATATGTCATTAAGAAGAATATAGTTTTTGGGTTAAGTTTTTACAAAAGCCCAGTTTTATCTTAATGTAGTTGCATGAAGGCAAGACGATTACAACAGAATTGTTTCTCTGAGGCAATTTGCTTAATAGGTTTTAGAAGACAGTAGAAAGAGTAGTCAAGGAAGATTAGAGAGAGCTAGTGAGAAGAGTGAGTTAAGGGCAGAAAGTAGATTAAGGTATGTGAAGTAGGGGATGTTTTAGGAGGGAGTATGCAGTGGCAGGACCAGTGACTTTTAAAGTGCTCTTTGGTGGCTGTCTTAAATTGTTTAGGATGTGCAAGGGTCCTGATTTCTAAGCATACTCTTATGTATCTTCATGCATGCTTCATTCTAAGCAAACTATTGTGTACCTTCGTGCATTTGTGCAGAGCTAATGAGCTGAGACATTGCTTCTCTGGTCTCTACAGAATCTAAATGGTTCCTCCTGAATCTGATATGTGTCTCTCAGCATTCTTAAGGTGACATTTTATTTATTTATTTATTTATTTATTTGCTGTTGGTTAACCAGGATGGTCCATTGGGCCAAGTGAACCCATTTTCAATGGAGTCCTGGGGAGAAAAGCTCCAACAAGAATACATGTTACAGAGATATACATTACACAGTATACAACTCATAGCAAGGTAAAGTTTACAAACAGTAGAATTATTCACAAAAATAATGATAGAGTGTAGTTAAGTTATATACATATTTTTTTTTTTTTTTTTTTTAGGTTGATAGATGATATTTAGGATAGGATTATGAGCAAAATA
Source organism: Protopterus annectens (assembly GCF_019279795.1). Classification (NCBI taxonomy): domain Eukaryota; kingdom Metazoa; phylum Chordata; order Ceratodontiformes; family Protopteridae; genus Protopterus; species Protopterus annectens. The sequence continues at coordinate 1,639,311,924 of NC_056743.1, read as the reverse complement.
TAGGAGGTGAAAGTAATAAGGATAGAGGAAGTGGAGGATGATTATGTGGGGAGGGAGCAGGAGCATTCCCATCTGGATGTTAGGTTGGAGTGAAGTGTTTTTTTAAAGGTAGGAAGTCTAGCGATGGTGCGAATGGTAGGAGGTAGGGAGTTCCATAATCGAGCTATGGAAAAAGAGAGGAGCTTTTGTCCTGGGGGGTGAAGGGGTCTGTGGACTACTATTAGGTTCTGATTAGTGGATCTGAGAGGTCTTTGAGTCTGGTGAATTTTAAAGGTAGAAGAAAGGGTGGGACAGAGGGATGGTTGGAAGATGAGTTTGTGTGCAAATGTGAGTTGAGTGTAGGAGAGGTAGTTGGGAAGTTCGAGCCAATTTAGTTTATGAAGTGGTGTGCAGTGGTGTGTTGAAGCTTTGGTACTAGTGGCAAATTTGGCTATTTTGTTGTAGCGGGTAGAAAGTTTAGTTCTAATAGATGATTGTAGGTTAGTAAAAAGGGGGGCACCATAAAGGAAAGAGGGTTAGAGAAATGAAGTAGAGAGAGTGAGTTTGGTTGTTGATGAGAGGAATCGCTTGTGTCGATAGAGCAGGCCGAGTTTTTCGTGGGTTTTTTTTATGTTTATTAGTACATGGGACTCAAATTTAAGGTTATTGTCAATTTGAACTCCTAGAAGTTTGGTTTCGGATACCAGTTCAAGTGGAGTATTATTCTGACTGGTGATGGAGAATAGTTGTTTATCAAATGTGTTTGTTTTAGAGGGGGTAAATATCATTAATTTTGATTTGGCTGCATTAAGTGCAAGATGGTTATCTTTGATAATGCTTTTTATGATATGTCCAAATTCCTCCCAAGCCCAAAGTTTTGCATTGGCAACCATTTCCGCTTACTGCTGTCTTCTATTTCTGCAGTACCTTTCCACCTTTACTAAGAAGAGGTGTCTGAGGAACAGCCATAAGACTTATCATCTTCAAATTCTCAGTTGCTTCCACTGCTAGTGTCCACTACTGGGTTGTGATTTTAGCACTTTGACAAGCAATAACCACCCTGTAGCTACACCTCTTAGATGCTATGTCAGTGACTGATTTCTTCAGTAGGACTATTAAGATTGTGTAGCAAACCTCACCCAGAAAAATGTCTTCTTGAAGATGAGAATTAAATTCTCCTTACAAAGAAGCCCTTGAAAAACATTTCTAATTGAGTCAGACTGCTTGTTTGGATCTGACAAACCTGGCAAGCTAATGGTATGTCTTACACATCCAACTCCTCAGCAGTGCATGTAGATCTCTTCCTGTTGTCACCCAAATGGAGGTGAAATATTGTTTCAGGTTTGAAGATACAACTGAAATTTGATGTTTTTGTCTTCTGCAGCAGGTACTCTCTTGACATATACACTCAGTGTCCATTTGTCTTTGTACTTACATATTCTGGTTTCTGTTTATTGCTCTGTGGATATCTGGAGAGCTGTTAAAGCAAAAAGGTTATTTTAGCATTTGCTTATGAATTAAGACCATTAAAAAGCAAATATCTGAATTTACAGGTCACCAAGGAGATTATTTTTCTGGTTTCATTTCTGCTTCAGATTTATACAGTTTATAAGTGGAGAGCATGAAATTAAAAAAAAACAGCTTTTAGCTCACTAGCATTTATTTTCTTAACCTATCATAATTCCAGCTATTCAATAAATGTTTTGTCAAGAAATTTCTGTTAAACTGCCTTAAAATAGTTTGTCTGTAATAGCAAAAATTAATGTGAAACTTTTGAAAAGGCAAGGTATAAAAAGGTTACCTGCACAAAGTGTTACTTTAACTGAAATAGTTGGAAGTTGATGAACTGCCATACTCAAAGAAAAAATATTATTGCTATTGTTTAGAGAGAATTCTCCAAAACAGGTCTTCAAGGACAACCCCAGAAACTCCATGTATCTGCTATTAAGTTAGTTCATCTTGAGAGAAAGTTACATTTTTTAGCAGCAGCATTCTAAACTTCATAGAAGACTACCATTTTCAACAAAAAGTTACAACAAAAAGAAATTACACAAGTAATGTTCGGTCATGTAATTGTTCTTGTCTTATTTTCTATACTTCTGGCAGTCAGGAAAGGAGAGTGGGTTATTTGACCAAGCACCATATAGCCACGTTTTACTTTTCAGCAAATCAGCTGACTTTTTGACCCCATTCAGGCTAAACTACAAGAGATATTGTTGGGAGGAGGCTTTTCCTCCGACACTGTACAGTGGCCTTGCCTTTGATTATAATACACAACAGAGGTGTAAGGGGTGCAGAGTCCTGTGTAATTCATAGGTGCATAAGTTCATTGGTAAGTAGTAGAAAATCAGTCTGTAGAACATTACATATCCAGCCAAAAATTCCTGTTCAGAAGTTCCCTCCATTCTCATAGAGGGCAACATAAGACTGATTATGGAGAATATGAGTAGTGGCTGTAGAAAGCTTTGCCCAACAACAAGAAAGAAAAGGTAGTCCTGATTGCACAGTTGCATGGATTTCAGTTACTTTCCCCTCTTGGGAGACTTGTTTACAGCTGATCCACATAGACTGCATGGTTGTATAAATTTTCAGCTAACTATATCAAGAAAGTGCTACTGATCTCTGTGCATGTTATCAAATGATTTCTGTTAAATAGAAATGAAGCCATACAAAGTGCACCCTAGCCAATGATACTGCATCATAGTAAGTATATAAAATTTCCTGAGTAAAAACACATATGCCTTTAGATACGTTAAATATTGCTTTCTTCCAAGTCTAAAATTTTGTTAACTACAAGGATGAGACTTCAGTTAAGATTATTTTATATACTCTTTACAACTTTGCTGGTTCCAGCATTGTAAGTGGTTTGTACTGCATTTGAGATAATGCAAGAAAGTGTGTATTCCTGATTTTTTCCCAAAGCCTCTGAAATTCAAATTTGCACTAAAAGCATTTGTAAGAGTACACACTGTATGCACCATATTGCTGTAAATGCCATTATATAGCTACACATATGTCCCTGATAGTTACTTGCTTGCCGCATCCTTACTTTTGTAACATAATAGTATGATTCATTCCCTCTGCTGTCAGTCAGAATAAGCTTGCTATTCCTTCTTACACTTACATGTGGTCAGTTTTGCTCCAGTATGTTCCCTGAGATGTGCATACATAAATGTGCACAGATGTGCACATGCATGCATGCAGATGTGCACAAACACACATGCAGATATTCATACAGATGCATGCACACACGTATGCAGCTATGCATGCACATGCAAATGTGCATGTCTGCAGACTTGCACACTTCTGCATATGCACACACACACACACACACACACACACACACACACACACACACACACACACACACACACACACACACACACACACACACACCTGTCAAAGTTCACATATATATAAACAATCCATATGAAATGTCAAAATGTCAGTTCAGGAAAGGAGCCTAATGTGCTAATTTCACTTTATGCTAAACATTTTTGATGCTTTACTAATGGCTTCTTCTGGCATTTTTCAGCCATTATTCCACTGGTGCCCAGAGATAAGGATACTCTTTTCATACAAAATGTGATGTTTAAGGTTGTCATTTTAATCTTATTAAAAATTCAGCCAAAGAAGAGGCAAATACATATATCCTTTATAAGGCTGCATTGTGAGGAGTAAAGGTGACGCTGTGCTAGGTCTGCCACCTTTTCAAATGTCCAAACTGGCACATGGGAGGTAAGGTTAGACATATGACATCATAGTAGGTATGACCAAGACTGCACTGTAATCTTGGTGAAAGTAAACAGATCCAATCCAGAGCCCTGAAGGCCATGGTATCTTGATGCTGTGTATGCTTTTCAGAGCACTTTTTCCAACTTTTTGTTGTAATAAAATTATGGCTTGAAGACTCCACGCAGAAGTAATCACAAACAAGAACCAAATTAGAGAAGCAAGTACTGTAACTGAGATGAAAATGTTACATGCTGCACTACTGTGAAATGATTGTTTGATTTTACACACTCCACACACACTGTCAGTGATGATAGATCATAAGATCATAGGAAGTTACTAGGCTAATGGGGGTCTACATTATATGCTCGAAGAGTCTTTTCTTCGAACACAATCATCGACACCTAAAGAGCGAACGGTCTAAAGCCTAAACAACCATGTCCTCAGTTTTTTTCCTCTGGAAAAAATTCATGGGGTCCTACACAAAAAAGACAAACTTCAAAACCCTAATCAAGTGGGGGGCTTTGTGTTTTTTGTGTAGGGCCCCATGATTTTTTTCCAGAGGAAAAACTTTGCGGACATGGCCAGTTTGCAACATCACTGTTGTCCTATATTTTCTCCACTTTTTGATGACTGTCTTTACTGTGTTCCATGGTATATCCATTGCTGTGGAAATATTTTTGCACCCTTCTCCTGACTCATACCACAACAATGAGATCCCTTTGATGCTTTGTGAGCTCTTTGCAAACCATAGCTTTTGCTGTAGCAGGCAATTGAGTAAACGTCAAGAAAATCTTACGAGGTCAGCTGAACTTTATTTGGGGTTAATCATAGTCTTTTTAATTGATGGCAGGTTTGTACCCAAGAAGACTGAATGCTGTAATTAAATCAAAAGGTGCTTCAACAAAGTATTAGTTCTGCTTATTGTATGTTTTTTTTATTTTTTATATTTAATCCCCTAACAGATTTATTATTTTTTTTCAATTGAATTGTACAGGTTATAGGTCACATTAAAGGTGGGAAAATTTTTTAAATGATTTATTGTGGTCCCATTTTTTTATATCACAAAAACCTGGTATTTTAACAGGGGTGTGTAAACTTTTTTATATGCACTGTATGCTATAAAAGCAAATCGTAATGCTTTTATATACTATTTATTCACTCTGTGTGAGAAGAAGTAAACAGTGCATGTTTGTAGTTAATCGATTCTAAGGACATTTCCATTAGGAAGGTTATGAAATTATAACAATAAAGTAACAACCTGAAAGCCAAACAAGAGTTTTGTTGATGACACTGACTTGTAGCAGATGACTGGGTTTTTGTTACATATTCTACTGCTGTGAAGTCTGTTTATTCACACTCAGCATTGCCAGGATGTCTGTTTATATTTAATTGTCCTGCAGCATAACCAGGACCCCACACCACACAGACATGGTAGTCTTGAATCTTGGCACTTGGGGTGGCAATTCTCTCATCTTTGACCAGTGTATTCTAACAATATTTAAGAAATCATTATATGTTATACAACTGTAGTCCAAAGATATTTCATCTAGGTCAAAGGATGTTGTTATCTCTCTGTATGCTGCCCTAATTTGGCAAAATGAGTAGAATGCCTGTTTACGCATATACAGTACGTAGCTAGACATGTCATATAGATTGAAAGGCCTTAAAGGTTCCTGATTAAAAAAAAAAAAAAAGACTATTGGCCCAAAACTCCTTAATTAACAATGCAGGTTATAAACCCTTTCTCTATACTCTGTCAATACGTGGGATTCCATAACATCAAAGGCAGTACCCTAATGAATCCCTTATACTTTTACTGGACAAGTATCTATGCAAACACCTGAACCAAAAATATGAACCTCCACCAACATATATATATAAAAGATACTGGAGAGAGAAATTCATTAGTTAGTGGAACAAATTGCATTTGATGTTAAGCAGAGTTGGCGTTGAATGGGGATCTGCAAGTTCATCTGTAGCCTATGTTGTATTCTCCTGTAAGTGTGTGTGTGTGTGTGTGTGTGTGTGTGTGTGTGTGTGTGTGTGTGTGTGTGTGTGTGAGTGATTGGGGTTATATCTTGAGGGTGGTATTTGGCAAGGCATACACTGTTTTCAGACTTACTTGCCTTGTAGTTCCTATGACATTGTAGTGATATGGGTGGAAATGGAATGAGATGTAGTGGCAGCTGGCTGGAGGTTATATTTCCAGCTGATGATAATGGCAGAATTCCAGAATGGATAATAGTATCTGACCCCAGCAGCTATGTTTGGTCTGCTACTTTTCCTGATAACCTCAGTGTCCACCTCCCAGGATATACTTATATCCATATTACCCACGAAACCAAACAACATTTTTACAAAGTGATTTGTAACTTATCAAAATATAACACTGACGTCATTACATCCACCTTAACGCCCTTTAATTGGTCCATCATTAAAGTACTATCTTTTGATGAGGCTGTTCAGGAATTTAATTACATTTTCATAAATGTTCTCATTTGCCATGCATCATTAAGAAGGAAAAAAAATGAAAGCTAGTCATGCTCCTTGGCTAAGCAAAAGTACTTAACTACGCAAAACAGAAACAATGCCTGGAAATGTAGTTGAAAGATGGCACATGCCAAAACTTGCAAAAATTAATTGACTTTATTGATCTTACCAAAAACAGGTTAATGTCAATAAAATCAATTATATACCCATCTTCATTAAAAAAATGAGACAGTCTGTTAGAGAAATATTACATCCTGGAATTAAGTCAGCCAACCCCTTCCCCCAACACTTCTGCAATAGAGGTAGCATCCCGATATAACTTATATTTCAGTGACACCATAGCAGACCTTGCTAAGATGGCTGTGTCCAATAACCCCCTATTAACATCATCCTTACCCAGCTGTCCACTTTTATCTCATAGTCTAGCAACTTTTACTATTTAAAAAAATACACACAAAAAAATAAAGCCAATCTCACCATCAGCTGATAACCTCCCAGCAGAATACTTAAAATTTGCAGCTGATGCTATAGCCTGCCCTGTGTCTAGCATTTTAAACAGGTCATTGCAAGCATACTTTTTTTCCATCCCTTTGGAAATAGTCATGCATTATTGCACTCCACAAAGGCAGCAACTAAGGTGAATTATCAAACTTTAACTTCTGCCTACAAACTTTACAAACACTCAACCAAGCCAGGGAGAGTTGTAACATTGTTTCCTTTTATTCCTTTAGACACTGGCTCGCATATCAACCTCCTGCAGCAACTGTCTGCTCTAGGCCTTTCCCAGACTACTCTCCAGTGGTTCAGTAGCTACTTATCTGACAAGCATCCATCTGTAAAATGGCATAACTCTCTCTCTCTCTCTCTCTCTCTCTCTCTTCCTTCTTGCCAGTTACTGTCTAGGTACCCCAAGGCTCTATTATTGGCCTTCTCCTCTTTAAAGATTTCCGTAACAATTTGTATACCTGCTTACAGCAAGCTTCCTTACTTCCTTAGTCCACTACATGAATGATTCAACCCTTATTTGATCAACAAAATGAATCCTAAGCCATCTTCAATAAATCACACATGAAGATTTTGCCTTTTTCCGAATTGACTCTACAATGTATGGCTACTGTTAACCCCCCCCCCCCAAAAAAAAAAAAACTAAGCTACTCCTTTTCTTCCCCTTATCTGCCACACAAGACAAAATGACCATTAAAATGACCACATTTGATAATATAATAGTAGAAGTTGTTCCACACACTAAACTGTCTGGGATGTTAAAAGATGACTTCTCTTAAATTTGATCTGCACATCAAACAAACAATTAAAAAAAGATCACCAAAAACTGGGAATGTTATACCAATTAAAAATATCTGACTAACATTGGACAAACAGTCCTTGCTACTACCTACCTCTTATTGTCACCCATATATGGGACACCAATCTGCATTATTTTCAGGCTACACTAAGAACCAGACTAGAATATTTTATAAGAAAATTGTAAAATTTGCTGCCAGTGACCCTACAGTAACTGCCACTGCTTTGCCCTAAAACATTAACACTGGGTTGAATTACCCCACCATTTCAAATATACTAAGTTACTTGTCACTCATGATATAATATATAAGCCTACAAAATGCCTTGCAGTAAGCAACATTCTCCACTACTTCTATCCCAGCAGACAGCTATGATCATGTGACAAGTTTTTTTTTTTTTATCTTCACATATAAACCTGAGAGATCTGCAGGAAATGCCCAGTAGTCCAGCTGCATTGACAGATCCTGGAACTCAGCCCCACTTGCCCTTAGGGTCATACCCAACCTCTATGAGTTTAAATCTTTGCTAAAAGAATTTCTATCTCAATCCTGGCTTTTTACCTACTTTACACGTAGCTAATCACTTTCTTTAATCTTTACCTGCTTCACCAGCTAACTCCATAAACAAAAACTCCAAGCCCTCTAGTTATCACGATGTAGAAATATTCTTGTATTCCTTTTTGTACTGTAAATATTTACCCCATTTTGTATTACTTATCTCCACTGGAATACCATCTGCACATAAAATTACTAGTCTCCACTCATACTAACCACTCCCGAGTTTATTTAATTCAGTGTATCTATTAATTCCTCATTACTTCCCTGTCTATGTGCTATCGCTTTTTTTTTTGTTATAACTTATTGTCTGCGTACCATAATCTTCTTCTCCAAGCTTAATTCACTTGTATTTTCCTTTCCCCTTCCTTTCTCACACCTTCAACCATCTTATTCATTGTACCCAATATGTGTCCTGCTACTCTAAAGTTATAATGTCTTTGCTGGTTAATCATTTGCTTCTGTTTGTATACCTTTGTCAATAAATCATTGTCTTTCATTTCCTATAACAACTCTAGTTAATTGATCTTACATGTTCGTTATTTCTGTGACTGTCTTAATACTGTCTTTACTGGGGCTTTTCTCCCCAGGTCCCAGTGAAAACAGATACCATTGACCAGTCAGACTTTCCCAGTAAACAAGTGTCAATAAATAAATAAACAAAGCAAAATAACTGGAAGTGAACCCTGCATTATCATTATGGAACAATTATGTACTGCTAAAATGCATATACCTGAGAGAGTACTTATGCAGAAAATAAGAGCACTCATTCAGGGCATATCTCTTTCTCTCTTCCTAACAAATACTCTGCATTAATACTGGAAAGATTCAATGCAAAATATTTCTTTACTAATCAACAGAGACCAGGAATAGTAATTTAATAGTCAATTAAACAATGTTAAAGTTACTTTTCATTAGGATTCTACATACTTAATCCGGAACTGATTATATACTGTAGATGAGTTCAGTGTAAATATCAACATATAATTATCAAATCTGAAAGTTCACACTTAAAGAACAAATTAGCATAAGAAGCATCTAGGGAGTTAAAAGGATCTGTAGCTAGAATTTTTGTCTACTTCCATTTTTAACTTAATTCAGTTTTTTTTGCAATTTAGCCGTTATTCCTTCCTTATTACTACAACTATGTCTACCATTCAAGTTTTGAAAACACTTAACTTCGTGTTTCCAAGGTAGCTGCATGCTTGGGAAGGTGCTGGAGCTCATGGTTACATCACAAACATCATTGCAAGTGTTTCTGCATAATTGATATTATTTTTTCAGAGATTTCCCCCATGTGAGGAGTGATTAGGGCCATAACAAACTGTCTATTTTGTTTATGAAACTGGTACCTTTAATGTCTCACTTGAAAATGATGTAGGATGGAGGCTTAATGGAGAAAATCAATATTTTCCTAGACACATTGGAATGTGTGATGCATCTATAGTTCATGAGATATTTACCACTATGATGTCTTAGGAGAGGAAGGCCATTTGACTCATAGAGTGGGAAAGGGAGCATGTACTGAAATGTGGCAGTCCACCAATTAAAAATATATCCACAAAGTTACAGTGCTTGAACAAAATTCACAAACACTTGCAGATCCAATAATATGCCAAAGTCTGCAAGATTTGCAGACCAAGCCAACAATCTACTTATGTTGTGCTGATGAGGTAAGTAAAAAGGCCAAAACATGCATGTCCACTGCTTGTGAAGTTTGGCTTTATTGGCTTGAATGTATTCATAATGACTTATAAAGTAAAATGTCATGGGCATTATTTTCTTGCAGTTTTTACTAGATTGATAAAGAGGGATGAAGCCCTGAGAATGACCTACATTCATTAATGCAGTCCAGGCACCTAGAGGACCTGGTGGGGGAAAGAATTACAAGACCATGCCTGTTCACCACTCATTCAGGGGAAGGCTATTGATAATATGCTGGGGTGTGGCTAGTGCTTCTTGTGTCCCTGGGCCTTGGAAAAGACTAAAACCATGGCATGAATGGCATCTGGATTAGGTGTACAGGCAGACCATGAGGATTACAGTCACTTTCGGGGGGGGGGGTACACCTAAAGAGAGGCCATGCCTAATAGCTCACAATCTCCTTCAGAATAGTGCTAGCACATAGGGGTAGGACTTCCTGGCACTGTTTCAAGCCATCCTATGTGAATGTCCGTGATAGCTCCCAGGCTTACTCTCCACTTGCATCCAGCTGATGACCCCAAACACAGAGGGGTTAATCACCTGTGTTACGATGACCAACTTGCTTTTTGGAGAGGAAGACTTACAGGAGACACCCACTCACAAAAGTCAACCCGACAGATGTAATATTCATGCATTTGCAAAAAAAAAAAAAAAGGCTTGCAGAAGCATATGCCTACAGTGCAGGACTTACCAGGAGACTGCGTGTAATTGTAGAAGAGTACCATGGAGTATAGTTATGCTTGGATACACATAAAGCGACAGAGCTCTTATCAGTTAGCATGCCATAGTCTGGGCAGTATGAACACGTGTGTACAGTATTGAACAGTGTGCAACAATAGGTCAGTAGTGGTTCATACATGATAGTAATGTGATGGATTGTGAAACTGCAAGAATGCACTCACAAATTATTCCTGAACAGGAGCAGTATTACCATTTTGTCACATGCTGTTATGATATGTTTTGCCATGCTGCTAAAACATAGTTATAGTTATATGAGTAGAAAGCTTGAAATATAACCTTCACAGTTGTGGTTAGCATATTAGCTAATTACACACAAGTATTTGTTGCATACTTGCAAAAAAGTTTATATGATTATATAACAGTAAACCTGCTAAACAATGTACTGATAAAAGTGGCATACACAGGTAATACAAAATATATTCAGTGTGTATTATGTGTACTAGATAGTGTAGCGACCAAATGTACAATGAATGTTATAGTATTATATGTTCTTGGCAGCAGCATGCTATTCCTACTAGTTGTGGGCAAGATGTTTGTATTGCTAACGGAGGTGTATATTTGTTAGAGCTTTGGTTTAAAAAAAAGTCTGTTGCATCACTGCAGGATCCCTGATGTATTAATTACTGTAGTAAAAGTGGCATCCTTATTTACGGTGTTATTTGGGACACTTTCTGCTTTATTAACTCAATTTGGTTTAGCGAGTAGTTCAAAGTATAGTGATAGTGAGGAGCAAAGATGACCCCGAATTCTGTTTAACAGGTGATGACACTGTAGCTGTGCAGTCCTTGTTCCCATCCCACCACTGCCAATAGTTAATGATGAAGAAATGGGCATGTGATACATGTAACATTTCCACCTGGAAGAGGCAGTTATGTCGTTCACATTGATGCTGTCAAGAAAACATTGTCATTTCCTTCCACGTTGCCAATCCTTTATGCACAGTCACAGTCACACTTTCACACACACTCTCTGTCTTCCTGCCTCTCTCTCTCTCTTTCTCTGAGTAACTGCAATATGTTTTTCAGTCACTGATCTAGGCACATTAACAATGAGCCAAGGCCTTGCAGTTTATTACAGTGATATTTGTAGTACAGTATATGCAGTCAAGGAGATAATTGAGGAAACTATCTTAATTATGTTATTGCACCAAAGCAGTGTCTGGTTAAATGCTTAGCTCAGTTACTCACTAAGCAAGTGGAGACCTTGATAATCAAACCATTGACTAAAGGAAACAGTTCATTAATGGATTATACTCATGGTAGTTGCCTCATCTTTGATACCAATTAGCTCTGTTGCATCTCTGACACCTCTACCCATGCACCAAGCTCTATCATTGCCTTACTCAGTGCAGAAAGTTCATACATACAGACTCTCTGTAAGGTAGGATTGATAAATCAATGCAACATGACAACTACAATAGTTCAGTAGACACTAAACCTTATGTTTCCTCATTTAATAGGACAAATGCAGCCACACAACCATCTTGTTTTATGCTGTTTTCTGGTAAAGCATGCACGAATACTCCTATCTTCACGATTCCATGAATAAAACAAAGTGTGAGGGTTATTATTCATCGTGTTCAGGTCTAAATGCAGTTTTCATAAACCAAAGGATGATGCCATGCTTACTGTGAGAAATTCCTGTACACAGCACAAAAACAAGTGACTGTCAAGGACAGTCATGAAATTAGTGGGCTTAAATGTTAAACTGATTGTACTGTAAACAACATAAGTTAGTACATTTCCTTGGCAAATTCAACCTCAAACTTTTTATCATTTGTTGTAACATCCATTTGTATCTGAAAAGAAGGATAAAATAACTTCTGGGGTGAATGCTCTGAAGAAAACTAACTTTATGCAGAGCTCAATTGAACTCTTCCATGATGTACTCAAGTCCTAGCATTTCCTCTTGCTCAGCACCTTTGTCCACTAACCACTGCAGGCAAGTTGCACATTTGTTGGTTTAACTGACAGCTCATTGCCACTTTTGCCACTTCTTATATCATTGTAACATTCTGAGAAGATATATAAGCCTTTTACTGAGTAAATTACAAGAAAGAAAAGGAGTAAGTTCATTTTCTGTATAGCAAACGCATGGGAGTAATCAAGCTCCAGACTATCTGCCTGTGTTATAGTGCACAACTAACTGGTGTCATTTAGATGCATGACATTTCTTCATTGAGAATCATCTGAATCCTGTGACTGTGTGATTTGTAGAGTTGTTTATTTAAATTAGGTTGGTTACAGTAGGCAAACTTGTGAGTGAGGTTTTACCCCATGCAATCCATGTACTTTGATTACTTGTGCGAATCCTACATTAAAAAACGTTTAACACTTCCAGGCTCCAGCAGCATTCACAAAGACATACTGTGCTTACCTGACCTGCATCTCTGTTTTGTAGCATGCTGCAACATCTCAACATTTTCAATGCATTTTTCTAGTTTACTTTCCAAGTCATGGAACTAGAGTGCTTTACAGTTAAACATCTGTCTCCCCATTTTAGGAATGCAGAGTATATCTACAATTCTGCATTTCATTAGCCTGCCCAGTGTCACAGACACAGTGTGCCCATTTGCAGCACAGGTCATCTAGCCACAGGTGGGTTTGGCTTGAGGGATAGGATGAAGCGGCTGAGGGCATTTTGTTATAACCTGGGGAGGAAACCAAGTGCCTGAGTGACCTCTGATAAAGATCAGAAGCCTGTCATGTCATCTCAAGTAAATCAGAGGGTGTCAATGCTGTCCTAATACTATTACACTACTAGCCACTCATAGGTTCATAGGTTGGTACTAGGCTATCGGCCCTAGGGCCTATACAAGCCTAGTCATAATAATTCCCTGGATATTTCTTCCCACACTATTTACTTCTCTGGACCCCTGTCTAGCAGGGCAACTGACATGATCCCTGGGGTGAATTTTCTTTCTTCCATCCAATCATCAAGGTAACATTTGAAGAGGGCCAAAGAGGCACTCTGCTTGACATGTATAGGTAGTCTATTCCAGAGTCTGGGGAGTCTCTAGGTCAGGAACCTATCCCTCCAGCATGTTTTGTTTATTGTGATGACAAGGGTTAGATCCCTGGAGCGTGTAGCATGTCCAATAGCTCTGGAGTTGACATGGCCTTGTTTGTTAATCATAGCTCGCCTCCGAGTAGACAATATGTGACAGAGTGTAGCTGGAGTTTTTTAAGGTGGTCAGCGTAGGGCATCTGCTTTAGGCCTGTTTTTCTTTTAGTGAGGTATTTCTGCAGACTTTCCAGTTGTTGCATATGTCTTGAGAGGTACATACCAAACAAGGTGCTGTATTCTATAATGGGTCTAATGAGGGATGAGTACAGTACTGCCCGAAAAAGAGTAAATAATCAAATGCTTCATGAGTGGTGGCTCACAGGATCAGTAATTTCTACTCCCTATTTGATCACTCACTCCCTTGGAACTAATCATGACTTACTTTGAGGTCAACTCCCTGAGGAGTTGGGGATCCCACCCTGTAAAGGATAACATCTGTGGCTTCTGAGGTACTTAAAAAACATTTGGGGGATCCAGGGATGAGTGACTGAGGAAGCAATGAGAGAACAGCCAGAGGCTCTGCAGGGTCAGGGGGATATGTGTATGGAAAAAGCTACCCTGCATTTCATTACCAACTCTGTAGTCCTTATGGAGCTGCTCTTCTCAGCTGCTGTGCTCTGTTGTCACCCATTTGTTTCAGGGGTCTATATTATAGCATTGAAGTACAAACACTTTGAATGTTATAATATCGAACCCAGTAGAGCGAACACTTGAAATAGCGAAGCTGCAGAACACCAAATACTTTCCTAAGGAAAGTATTCAGTGGGCCGTTTCTGCAGCTTCGCTATTTCCTCAATTGTGGAGCGAGGATTATGGACCGGGTTAAGGTAAGTGTGCGAATGAAGGTGAGTGTGTGATTGGGCATGGGTTAGGTGAGTTAGGGTTAGGGCACGGGTCAGGTAAGTGTGCGATTGTGTGAACGTGAGGGTTAGGGTGGGGTATGTGAGTTAGGGTTAAGGAGCGGGTAAGGTGAGTGTGCAATAGTTAGGGACCTTAGGGTTAGGGTTGGGTTAAGGTAAGTGGATAGCTAGTGGTGTATGTCTGGTTTAGTGTAGGGTTTTGTGAAGTGTTTGTGTGCAGATTATTTATTCTGGTGTACTTGAGTTGTGTGTATGTTTGTCAGAACTGCAAATATTTTCCCTGGAAAAAATTTGCTATTCTGACTGTTCAGTTTTCTGGTGGTTCGATTGAATGGGTTCGATATTATAACATTCAAAGTTTTTGTACTTAGATGTTATAATATAGACCCTTGTTTCAGTACCCAGGTAAGTGTGTCAGTAAACATTCATGGTTCATATTTATTCAGAAGAATTAGCAGCCTGCTGTGGACCATATAATCCATAGCAAGTACAAATATGACTCTGTCATTGTCCATGTTAATGTGAATGACCTGAGATGTACCTCCTTGGACTACATGAAAAGTGACATGGAAGAGCTCTCCAATCTTGTAGCCCAGGCTGGTATGACCCTAGCCCTGAGTAGCATCCTGCCATCGCCCAGAGTGGTACCACAGTACAAGGACAAAATGATTGACTTCAACAATTGGCTAAGCTTCTGGTGTCATTCTAAGGGGATCCAGTATCTGTCTGCCTGGGGCGACATGGTCGACAGACCACAATGCTTTGCCAGAGATGGCCTACACCTGTCACCCCTGGGATTCCGGATACTGGCCAAGGCTCTTGCTGCCCCTATAGTGCCTTTTTTAGGCAAAGTTCAAATGACAAATTCACCACCATAACAGGAACAGGCAAGCAAAAACTGAGGGTAATGCTACTCAATGCTAGAAGTCTAAATCTCAAAATGCATTCCCTCGAGGCACTTCTTAAAATGGAGACCATCGATATCTGTGCAGTGACTGAGACCTGGTTCAAGGCTCCAGAGAGCACCCCTGCATTACCAGGCTGTAACTGATACCACACTTTTCGGCCACCTAACCTGGACTGGAACACCAAAGGCAGAGGTGTGTCCATATTCATTAAGGATATCCAAACTTCCAGGTTAGTTGCACAGTGTAATGCATCCAAGGTTATCCAAGTGCAACTAACTCTGGGCAAAACTGCAATCCAAATTGTAGCTTGCTACAGATTCCCTACCATGCCTCAGGATTCCTACTCCTCTTTTCTTGATATACTGGAAAATATTAGGGTTCAACCAAACACACTAATAATGGGGGATTTCAACTACCCCACCATTAACTGGGAAAACTACTCATGTACCAACTCCTTCACTCAACGCTTTCTGGAATTCATAAATTCCAATGCCCTGGATCAACTTATCCACACCCCCGCCAGGGGCAACAATATCCTAGACCTAGCCATTACCAACATGAGTGACCAGTGTTCCACACCTGAGGTCAACTCCTCGTTGGTCAGATCCGACCATACGCTAATCACTCTAGATATCCACATCCAGCCCCCACCCTCCATTAAGGAAATCACGGCAAAAAATTTCTCCAAAGCCAACTTCTTGCTTCTTAAGGCAGAAGTGGCGAACTTCATGATACCCATGCAGATGGGCAGTACAGTTACGACTGCTGAATCCTACACAGAAGCACTGTATATGCACTTAAACAAGTGCATGGATTGTGCTATCCCAAACAGAACCAAGACGCTATCCTCCAAGAAAAGGAAGCCAATCTGGTGGACCCCTGCCATAAACAAACTCTACAAAAGAAGGAAGAAACTGTTGCAAAAGAGAGTAAAATCCCAAGAGTGGAGGAGTTCCCTGGTCAGCCTCAGTAAGAAGCTGAGATCCCTTGCAAGATCCTCCAAAGCTAGCTACAAAAACAAAGTTGCCACTGATTCTAGGAACAACCACAAAGCATTCTATAGCTATGTCAAGAATCTCAATGGCAACACCTCTGCTCTGAGTTACAGCACAACGGCATGAAAATTACAGAACCAACTGATATTGCCAATGTCCTGGCAGATAGGTTCAATGCTAACTTTACCCCCCTCTCACCCCCTAAAGGGCTCATATCTATACAGGAAGAATGCAGAATCCCTGTAATCGCAACTATGCAGGTAAAAGCTGCACTCTCTAAAGCCAGAAACACAGCATCCATGGGACCGGACAACATCCCAGGCTGCGTTTTACATGAACTTCAGAACAAACTGACTCCCCACCTAAGCACCATGTTCAATCATAGTCTCACATCAGGCTTTGTGCCCACTGATTGGTGCACAGCAACAGTTATCCCACTCCACAAAGGGGGAGCCACCACTGATCCCGGGAACTATCGCCCTATTAGCCTGACGAGCCTGGTCTGTAAGGCTATGGAACATATCATTATTTAACTCATAAACAAAGACATTGGTAACCTCCTAACTCTGGACTCCACCCAGTTCAGGTTTGTGAAAGGCAGATCATGCCTCCTGAACCTGATCGATTTCTTTGAGGCAGTCACCAAAGCTGTAGATGAGGGTAGGGTGGTTCACACAGCCTATCTTGACCTAGCCAAGGCTTTCAACACCATCCCCCATTCCGGAATTATAGCTAAACTCACTAAACTGGAATAAATCCCTACGTCACAAGATGGGTTGCCAAATGGCTCACTGACAGAACCCACACTGTAAAAGTTGCAGACTTCAAATCTGACTTCAAACCAGTGACAAGTGGAGTACCACAGGGTTCAGTTCTGGGACCTCTCCTGTTAGCCTGTACTTCTGAAGTACAGGCTAACACAGAAGGCCTTTGACTAACGAAGTTCGCAGATGACTGAAAACTAGGAGCCATAGTTGAGTCCCCAAATGATGTGGACATCCTACAGAAGGGCCTCACTGAGACAGATGCTTGGTGTCAGAGCCATGGCCTCAAGCTCAATGCCAAAAAGTGCATTGTCATCCCCTTTGGTAAAAACTCTGTACCCATGAACTACCACATAGGCGGCAGTCTACTTAACACTGAATGTGTGATAAGAGACCTGGGGACCCAGGCAGACAGTAGTCTGTCCTTTGATAATCACATCACCACAGTAGTCAGGAAATCCTTCTACTTGGCACACCTCATCACAAAAGGGTTCTCATCTAGGAAAAAAGAGGTAATTGTTCCCCTCTACTCATAGGTTCATAGGTTGGTACTGGGCTATCGGCCCTAGGGCCTATACAAGCCTAGCCATAACAATTCCCTGGCTATTTCTTCCCACAATATTTACTTCCCTGGAACCCTGTCTAGCAGGGCGACTGACGTGATCCCTGGGGTGAATTTCCTTTCTCCCATCAAATCATTAAGGTTCCTTTTGAAGAGGGCCAAAGAGGCGCTCTGCTTGACATGTATGGGCAGTCTATTCCAGAGTCTGGGGAGTCTCTGGGTCAGGAACCTATCCCTCCAGCATGTTTTGTTTATTGTGATGACAAGGTTTAGATCCCTGGAGCATGTGGCTCTGAGGGATTGAGATTTCTTTAAGTGTAGCATGTCCAACTGCTCTGGGTTTGACACGGCCTTGTATGTTAAGCAGAGATTGCCTCGGAGTAGACGATATGCGACAGAGTATAGCTGGATTTTTTTAAGGCGGTCAGCATAAGGCATCTGCATTAGGCCTGTGATTCTTTTAGTGAGGTATTTCTGTGGCCTTTCCAGTTGTTGCAGATGTCTTGAGAGGTACATACCAAATGGGGCATTGCATTCTATAATGGGTCTAATGAGGGATGAATACAGTGGGACAATGACCTCCTTTTTTCTGGATGAAAAGCCCTTAGTGATGAGGTGTGCCACATAGAAGGATTTTCTGACTGTTGTGGCGATGTGGTTATTGAAGGTGAGACCACTGTCCACCTGTGTCCCTAAGTCTCTTATCACACTTTCGGTGTTTAGTGTACTGCCACCTATGTGGTAATTCATGGGTACATGTTTTTTCCCAAAGGGGATAACTATACATTTCTTGGCATTGAGCTTGAGCCCATGGCTCTGGCACCAAGTATCTGTTTCTGTAAGGCCCTTTTGTGGAGTATCAACATCATTTGGGGATTCAATAATGGCTCCCAGTTTGCAGTCATCTGCAAACTTTGTTAGCCAGTCCCTTAGTGTTGGCCTGTACTTCAGAGAAGTAGATGCCAAACAAGAGAGGTCCCAGGACTGAACCCTCAGGTACTCCACTTGTCACTAGTCTGGAGCTGGATTTGGAATCAGCTACTTTTACAGTGTGGGTTCTGTCAGTAAGTCGGTTGGCAACCCATCGAGTGACGTATGGATTAATGCCCAGCTTAGTAAGTTTATCTATGATTCCAGAGTGGGAGATGGTGTCAAAGGCCTTGGCGAGGTCCAGATAGGCTGTGTGGACTGTCTTACCCTCGTCCACGGCTCTGGATTCTGATTCAAAGAAGTCAATCAGGTTCAGTAGACAAGATTGGCCCTTCACGAACCCAAACTGGGTGGGGTCTATTGTTTTAAGGTTGCCAGTGTCTTTGTTTATAAGTTACATTATAGTATGTTCCATGGCCTTGCTGATCAGGCTCGTCAGACTGATGGGGTGATAGTTCCTGCGATCCAAGGTAGATCCCCCCCTTGTGGAGTGGGATAACTGTAGCTGTGCGCCACTCAATGGGCATGAAGCCTGAGGTGAGGGTATGATTAAACATGACACTTAGGTGAGGTGCCAGTTCATTTTGTAGTTCATGTAGTACATAGTCCAGGATGTCATCTGGTCCCATGGATGCTGTATTCTTAGCTTTGGAGAGTGCGTTTTTTGCCTGTGTAGCCATTATTACCGGAATTTGGCAATCTTATGGTATTGAGATGGGCCATTTAGGGGGTGAGAGGGGGGTGACGTTGGCACTGAATCGATTTGCCAGGATATTGGCAATATCCTTGATTTCAGTATATCTAATGCCATTCTGTTGTAGCTCAGAGCAGATCTGAGCATTGCCATTTAGATTCTTGACATAGTTATAGAATGCCTTGTGGTTGTCTTTGGAATCTTTGGCAATTTTATTTTCTTAACTAGCTTTGGAGGATTTTATGAGGGATCTCAGCTTCTTACCGAGGCTGGTAAGGGAGTTTTTTGCATCCTGGGATTTTCCTCTTTTCTGCAACAGTTTCTTCCTTTTGTTGTAAAGTTTGTTTATGGCAGGGGACCACCAGATTGGCTTCCTTTTTTTAGAGGAGAACATCTTGGTTCTATTTGGGATGGCACGATTCATGCATGAGTGGAAGTGCTCACACAGTGCCTTAGTGTAGGACTCAGCAGTTGAACTTTCAGTTCCCGTCTGCATGGGTGTCATGAAGTTTGTAACTTCTGACTTGTACTCGACACTCATTAGACCCATTATAGAGTACAACGCCGCTTTTGGAATGTAACTCACAAAACATCTGCAGCAGCTGGAAAGGTCACAGAAGTACCTCACAAAGAGGATTACTGGCCTCAAACAGATGCCCTACACTGACCGTCTCAAAAAACTCCAGCTTTACACCGTAGCATATCGCCTACTTTGAGGTGATCTCTGCCTAACATATAAAGTTATGTCAAACCCAGAGCTGTTGGACATGCTTCACCTAAAGAAATCTCAATCCCTCCAAGATACACACTCTAGGGACCTAAACCTTGTCACCACAGTAAACAGGGCATGCTGGAGGGATAGATTCCTGCCCCAGAGACTTCATATAGTCTGGAACAACCTACCCATCTATGTAAAACAAAGTTCCTCATTAGCACTCTTCAAGAAAAATCTTGGTGAGTGGATGGGAAATAGGAAATACACCCCGGGGATCACTTCAGTGGCTCTGATCGACAGGGGCACAGGAAAGTAACCTTCTTGGGTGGCATAAGCCAGGAAACCTTGGTGGCTAGTCTTACTTATGAACCGATGAGCCTATATCAAGTACAACATGCTTAGTATAGCACAGTGTCCATTCCTTCTAAGATCAGTTCATCTGGTAAATATGGCTATTGTGTAGTTTAGCTGACAATTTCATTTATCTTTCCATTCTCTTTAAGTTCTCTCCTTATTTCTTTTTATTATTTCATAACTTTGACTTACCAGTGGCAGCATCACCTATTTTTATCTCTTTAACTTTCTTTGACAAGCTTCTGGCTCATTTTAACATTTCACAGTTCATTAACCTCAATTATGTTTTAAGCCTCAGTTTCTTAAATGTGTCCTCTTATCCCTAAACAGTTGCCTAAATGTCCTCAAAAACTGTATGGAGAACATTTCAATCAAAATTCATACTAAAGGCTGATTTATCCTGTCGTGTGTAGCTGGAATGTCCTATTAAGATTTCATGCTTTAGGGCCTATTGGATGAATGTAGTATTGTTTTAATTTTTGCCTGTGTCTACTGTCTTTGAGCAGTGAGCCTTATGACTTAGCTGTTGACCTAGACATTCTACCAAAATCCAGTATCTGGCAGTAAAAACTTCAGGCTGCAGGTTATTTAGTGTGTTGTCTAAAATTCAAAACTGCAAGTCAACCTAGTATGCTTTCAGAAGAGAAAAAGAAGACTGATTTCTGATGTTGGTTATAAACATAGCACATCTACAATAAATTGAAATCTCTTTTAAACTTCATTATTTCCAGGATATTCCTGTTTGAATTTTCCTTCTTACTTTATTTGTTGGCTTCACTGATGAATGTTTGAAAGTGTTGCCCCCTAAATGTGCATGTCGTGTGTGAGTGTGCGAGAGAATGTGTATATGTGTGTGCGTGTGTGTGTGTGTGTGTGTGTGTGTGTGTGTGTGTGTGTGTGTGTGTGTGTGTGTGCGCGCGTTATATTGTCTTGTGACAGACTGACAACCTGTCCAGGATTATTTACTCTGCTATATGCTTACAGAGTGCAGGATTAGGCTGCAGTTCATCAACATTCCTGAAATGAAGGAAGTGGCATCAGAGAATGAATGAATAAGTGAATGGATGAAAACAGGCATTCTTGTATACTTTGATAGTTTTGCTGAAGGGCTTGTACAGTGCAGTCTCTTTTATTGTGTAAGAGAATGTGTTGTATACACTGAATCTATTCAGAAATCACACACCTACCATTTCTAGGATACATTCCTAGTGATAGCAACTCTGAGTTCTTTTTTCCAAAGTTTGCACAAACTTCTCAACAGGGTTACTTACTTAAAGCCATAGGCCTTTCTCATGTTAGTTCAAGTCCTTAGTTCATTGGGGCTGTTTTTTTTTTTTTTTTGTGGAATAAATGTGACAGACTTGTTAACTGATCAAAAAGAGCTAGGTCTCCCACTCTCTTGTTCAACATCAGTGCGCTGACTTTGAGGGAACATGGGGGAAATTCTTGGCTAGTCTTATAAGGGCCTCCAGGCCAATAGCCTAATATCATCCTATGAACCTATGTATGAAGCAGTAGCTGGATGATTTTGCTTGTATGCAGTTTTACCTAATTTTTTTTTTTTTTTTACTTTTTCATGAAACAATTCTTTGTATTTATTTTGCAGTCTGCCTGACATTTTATTGCCACTAGGGTGGTTTTCTAAAGCATGTAAAATCATATAAAGATGTAATTTGGCTGCTCTGTCAAAACATAGCTGTGATATTCCAGGGCCTTTTACTGATAACTTCATGATTTGACTAATCCTAATTTCTCTCTCTATTTATAGTTACAATTAAACTAAACACATGACTTTTACTTATTGCTACTGCAAATTGTTAAAAGGACACTCTCCAGAATTGTATATAATGTTTTACTTTGCTTTATCTCATTATTCTCTTTGTAACATATTTTTGTTATATCTCTATGCCATACAATATTGTTGATTGTTTTTAAAATGTATAATTTTATGTATGACTTTTTTTTTTTTTTTGTTAACTGGAACTTTTAACTCCAGGCCTTCACTGAAAATGCACTCTTGTGACCTTGTTGGACTTTCCTGGTAAATAAATGTCAATAAGTAATAAATAAATAATCGGACCAGTTTTGAAATTTGGAGTCCTGATATTCACACAAACTTGTGTGTTGGTGATGTTATTTGCATGAATACTTTATTAGGCTGTGATTTATTCATGTTGCTGTTTAGTCAGTGTTTGTTATTGGAACTGTAACTGTGGTCTGGAGCTCTTCACAGTGGTCACTGTTATGCAGCCATGGAGTTATTATAAGGAGGTTTTGAGAGTAAAATGTGTTGTGTTAATGTTTGTGTCATGATTTGTTTGACTTTTATTTCTTTGTGGTAATGTCTATTTGCTTGCTTATTTATTGGTTTGATGCCTTTTATGCATGAGGGCAGAAATGACTTACTAACAGTATGGGTTTTAGCAGCTGCTGCATATTTTTTTAAAGGGGGGTGCTAGATAAATCGACTTCTTTGAGGCAGCCACCAAAGCCGTGGATGAGGGTAAGGTGATTCTTACAGCCTATCTTGACCTCACCAAGGCTTTTGACACCATCCCCCATTCTGGAATTATAGCTAAACTCACTAAACTAGGCATAAATCCCTATGTCACAAGATGGGTTGCCAATTGGCTCACTGACAGAACCCACACTGCAAAAGTTGCAGTCTCCAAATCTGACCTCAAAGCAGTGACAAGTGGAGTACCACTGAGTTCCATCCTGGGACCTCTCCTGTTTGGTATCTACTTCTCTGAAGTACAGGCTAACACAGAAGGCCTCTGGCTAATGAAGTTCACAGATGACTGCAAACTTGGAGCCATAGTTGAGTCCCCAAATGATGTGTACTTCCTACAGAAGAGCCTCACTGAGACAGATGCCTGGTATCAGAGCCATGGCCTCAAGCACAATGCCAAAAAGTGCAGTGTCATCCCCTTTGGTAAAAACTCTGTACCCATGAACTACCACATAGGCAGCAATCTACTTAACACCGAATGCGTGATAAGAGACCTTGGGATCCAGGTGGACAGTAGTCTCTCCTTTGATAGTCACATCGCCACAGTAGTCAGGAAGTCCTTCTACGTGGCACACCTCATCATAAAAGGGTTCTCATCCAGGAAAAAAGAGGTCATTGTTCCCCTCTACTCGTCACTCATTAGACCCATTATAGAGTATAATGCCCCTTTTGGAATGTACCTCACAAGACATCTGCAGCAGCTGGAAAGGCCTCAGAAGTACCTCACAAAGAGGATTACTGACCTCAAACAAATGCCCTACACTGACCGCCACGAAAAGCTCCAGCTTTATTCCATAGCATATCGCCTACTCCGAGGTGATATCTGCCTAACATATAAAGCTATGCCAAACCCAGAGCTGTTGGACATGCTACACCTAAAGAAATCCCAATCCCTTCCAGCTAAATGCTCTAGAGACCTACACCTTGTCACCACAATAAACAGGACATGCTGGAGGGATAGATTCCTGTCCCAGAGACTTCCTATACTCTGGAACAAGCTACCCATCTATGTTAAGCAAAGTTCTTTATTAGCACTCTTCAAGAAAAAATGTGATGAGTGGATGGGAAATAGGAAATACACCCCGAGGATCACTTCTTTGTCTCTGCTGGACAGTGGCACAGGAAAATAACTTTCTTGGGTGGCTTAAGCTATGGAACCTTGCTGGCTAGGCTTACGTAGGCCCTTGGGCCAATAGCCTAGTACCTATCTATGAACCTATGAACCCTAAACTAAATTAATAATAACATTTCATATCTTATACTTGGAGGATCTTAATGCAGACCTTGACTGTTCTCCATAAATGTAATGTTTTGTTCAGAGAATGAACTCATTTATATGTTTAGTTATTTATAAATGTTTTTTCACAATTATTTTTATAATAACAATATTTCCCAACAAACTCAGGCAGACCCAAAAGTGAGGTGAAATACAATGATGAAAACCCCAAAGTAGAAGGTAACTGGAATAAATTCGCAACGATAGCTGAAATGAAGTAAATCTACAACAATATAAAATCCACTATTTTAATGAATGAAGGTAAGCGCTTTCGCAATGGTCAACATTGCAAATCCACAACAATATAAAATCCACTATTGTAATGAATAAAGGTAAGCGCTTTCGGAATGGTCAACATTGCAATGTTGACCATTGCGAAAGCACTTACCTTCATTCATTACAATAGTGGATTTTATATCATTGTGGATTTACTTAATTTTAGCTATCATTGTGAATTTATTCCAGTTACCTTCCATTTTGGGGTTTTCATCATTATTTTTGTAATGTTACTTTTTAAACATTGCATCTCTAAGTTTTATTCTGAAAAGTAAAGTTGAGAGTTGCAGTGTCGGTGGTGGAGCAGGTAGCACAACTGCCTCTGGTGTAGAAGGTTGTGGGTTTTATTCCCACACTATGGAAATGCATTCCTGGCACTGCAGTAAAACATAAGGGGTGCTGCACTCTTGAGAGTGTGTCATCCTTTTCAGGAGATGTTAAACTGAGGTCCCATCTGCATGAGTTGGTGGTTATTCAGGTGGATGTAAAAGATCCCATGGCACCTATTGAAAAGAGAAGGTGAAGTTCCCAAGTGGCCTGGCCAGAGTTCCCCTAGTACTATAAATATATTCCCAGAAAAGAGGCTACTAGCCTGGTGAGATTAACCTGGTCAACAAAAGGATTAAAAAAAGGCTTGAAACATATTAGGAGTGGTTTCTTTTTAGTTGTTTTTAATTGACAGATTTAGTTAAAAGATTTTATTATTTATTTATTTGTTTATTTTTGCATTTTCCTGTGTTCCCTTTGAAGATGAGTAGCTAAGGTGCCTGAAACATTTTAAGGATTTAATACTTTTATGTAGTATTTAGGATTTTATTCTGTTTATTATACTCTTTGGTCTTGTTCAGTGGCCTGTGATCAGGAAGTGGAAGCCTTACATGAGTTACTCAGTGGCATCTGGTGACTTCAAATCAAAGGGGGGCTGCAGGAGACAGCTGAATGGATGGGGTCAATGGGAATGGGTGTGGCCAACTAGAAAGGGGAGGAGCTATGCTCAAAAAACACAAAAACTGTAACTTTAATTAAATACTCTGCCCTGGGTGCCAAACCATCATTATGAGAGTCCAATCAAGACAAAATGAAGTGTAGAAGAAAAAACATATTTCAGTCCATTGGCTTCATGACAGCTTACTTAATATCTAGATGGAAACAAAAAGGTTGTGAGGCATGAAAAAATAAATTACTTTTAAATGCATTACTGTAAGGCCAGTCAAAATCAAGTATAAGAAAAACAAGCAGCACTCAACTCAAACCACTTCTCCTTGTACTCCAGTTCTAATTATAATTTATATTCAGCTTTATTAAAGTACCAAGTAACATGCTAAAAGTAGCAATCTCTATGATACCCCCACTTGTAAAAATGTTTCTTATCCAAAAAAGACCTGCTGCCTGACAAGGACTATATCATGGGGAAAACATGATCAAAGTAAAAAATGAAAAGCAAACAGGAAACAAACTCAACATACATTGCTTAAAGGATAACTGCACAGGATATGGACCACACATGATAGATTGGCATTCTGTTTAGTTTGTAGGTAAAGCCTGTAATGAGCTCTTAAAATAATGTAATCCTGTCCTTTATTACAAATACTGTCATATGCATTTCAATACCCAAGGCTTATATGCTATCTAGTTATGTAAGTATTCTCTGAATGGCAACAACAGAAAGGCTTTCATTGTTGGCAATTCTTTAACAGTATGCTTATTAAAACTTACTTGCATCTTACAATCTCAGACAAGCTTACCAGATGGTCATTAAAGCACTGCTACTTAAACACAGAGCAACAGACACTTTCTGAATAATAATAAGCATAAATCAACAGTATAAAAATATGACAGAAACCAGAACATTCTGCAAAATCAAGGACAGATGAAAAGCCATTGTAATACTTGTGTCTACCTTGGATGGGGGATAGTTTGCACATTTGCACTGCATAACTGCTCCTTGCCTTGCTTGGATACATCCAGAGTCACTACATGGGGGAGTGGGGTGCAACAAGTATGTCACAATTTGAAATGTCTCTGGCTGACTGTGATGGCCCTGACATATTTGTCATACCTCTCGACCTCAGAGCAAGAAATCTGGACAAAGCCATACACAGAAGTGAGACAAAGGACCAAAAATAAGGACAATTTTTAAATATTGCTCTTATAAACTTAGAAAGATAATAGTAGGTCTTGCATTAGTATGAATTTTCTGAAGGGTATGAAATCTGAAACTGAAATGTCTGTCATTATTTTCTAACTTCAGTCTTTAATGATTTGCCACTAATTTGCCAAAAAAAAAAAACTATTTTATGAAAAATGGACCAAAAATGTGATTCAAAAATATAAAATAGCCACGCAATACAGCTGGGAACCTGTCAAAGAAGGGGCACTTTTTAATATTAGTACTACTAACTTGAGCAGCTGACAAAATAAAAGAATCTACATGCATTTCTGAAATAAAAGTAATCTATAACTGATTATTACAGTTATTTATTAATTGTAAACCCTCCATGTTTTCTTCCAAAATTGCCATTTTGCAGAGGGATTATTAGGGGAAGAACAACATTTTAAGCCAAAATCGGGGACAGTTGAGAGGTTTGGATATGCCTAATTCTATAAAGCAATTTATTTGCATGTACCTCTCAACCTGTTAATGCAGGAAATCTGGACAAGGCCAAATATATGGGGGGAACATATAAACAGTACTAAAAATTGCTCTTGTATAAACTGAGACAGTTGATCGAATAACAGGTCTTGCTTTAGCATGCATTTTTCTGAAGGTTACAAAGTCTGAAACTCAGTGTCTGTCATTATTTAGTGACTTCATTCCTAAATGATTTGACAGAAAACCACAAATTTTATGAGGAACAAACGAAAAATAAGAAGCAAAAATCTATTAATTCTGCAAAAATCTGGACAGTTGAGAGGTATAGTTCAGCCGGGGCTGTCTTTGAGTTTGCTGCCCTTCCCCCTCACAAAATCATGGTCGAATGGAGCTTCCCCCCCCCACAGCCATTCCAATGAACCATTACTTGGCTATTTCACCCCATTTACCATAAACACTAATGTGCATACTGCTTTACTTCTGCGATGATTTGGACTTCATTTAAAAGTTTTATTTTGCATTTTCCAGCGCAAACACATTGTTGTTGTTGTTGTTGTACCTTTTGGCTTTTCCCGGTTAGGGGTCACCACAGCGGAACTCCAGTCCGCTAATGATTGGCAGTAGATTTTTACATACTGAGTTGCCAGCCCTGATGCACAACCCTCACCGAAGATACACCCATTCATGCATGTCTCCACACAGAAGACACTTTAGCTGAGAATCGAACAGGACAACATCTTACTGTGAGGCGACAATGCTACCGCAGCACCACCAGTGCAAACACTAATAGATATCATATCTGCTAAACAAAGCAATGCAGTCTCACAATGAGAACAGACTTAGCATTAAAACTTCTCTGCCCTTGAAAACTCACAATCAATGAAACAGCATTGAAACCCACATTCAAAGCAAATACATTTTGCCAGTGGCAGATTAACTTTGGGTTTGGGCTGTTTTCAAATCACAGGCCCCTTGCACATGAAACATACACATGCTCTTTCATACACCTTCCTGATTTTATTAAATTGTATTCCTTGTACAATACAGTACAGTTTTAGAGGGTGTTTTAAATTTGTTTTTTTGAAATTTTTCCAGTAAACAATGAAACAAAATGCATGTACCAGTAATGACAAAACTGCCCAGTTCAGAACATTTCCATCATAAAAGTCTACTCAAACTTCTACAGTCCACCAGTATCAGTAGATATGCACAATCTCTGAAGAAGTAAAAGTCATCTAAATAATTCCACATTAAAGAGATCTGTAACTAATGAAGCGGTTGCTGCTAGCAAACAACTTTGTATTTCATTGTTTCATCTACAAATAAAGTGCCTGTTACCCTTGAGGAATAAATTTGCAGCATCCACCCCTTTTGCAACACAGTACAGTATCAGCAATGCATCTGTCTGCTGTGGGAGTAGAACCCACAGCCTTCTGCATCAAAAGAGAGTATACTACCTGTTGTGCTATTAACAATGCACACAGACTCAACATAAGCAGCACTAAACCTTTGCTCCCCTGCAGCTCTCAGCTCCTTGTAAAATCTACTCACTCAGTTGTATCTCTGAACTTTGCAGCGCAAAGAAATCTGGAAAATGCCAAAGTTTATTGTAGGGGGGACAAAAGCCCAAAAACCAGGGACACATTTTAAACATTGCTTGTATAATGTTGGAAAGTTGCTAGAATAAAATGCTGTGTTACCACCATACATTTCACTGCCAAGCCTTAAATCCAGAACCGTGTGCAAAACAGTTAGTTAAAACATACCACTATGCCAAATCAGCTGTTTTGTGAAAGAGGAAGACAGAAACTTAAATGGCTACCATTTAGTGAATTCGGTTCCCACCATAGCACAGCTGTCAACCTCTTAGCACAAAACACCTGAACAAAGCCAATAATGGCTGAATACAGCCCCCAAACATTCAGTGAATTCAGTTCTCACCGTAGCTCTCAACCTCTTAGCAAAAAACACCCGGACAAAGCTAGTAATGGGGGAATATAGCCCCCAAACATATTCAGTGAATTCAGTTCTTACCATAGCTCTCAACCTTAGCACAAAATCTGGATGAAGCCAATAATGGGGGAATACAGTCCCAAAAATAGGGACAAATTTCAAATATCCATCTTATACACTTAGAAAATTGCTAGAATAAAAGCTTTTGTGTTACCATGCACTTTCTGAAGAATATGAAGTCTGATATTCAAATGCATGTCATTTTTAACATTTGTTAACCGGGAAGGTCTGACTTGGAACAAAAGCTAATGTTTTAGCAGAGGCCCAGTGAGAAACACTCCAGACAGACACATGTCTTTGTAAGATAGGAGGACACTAGAGGAAACAAAAACAGGGAGGGCATACAGACTCCACACAGAAGGTAAGGCACCCCAGCCAAGAATCAAACCAGAAAACATATAGCTGTCAGGCAACAATGCTACCATTGCACCAATGTACTACTGGCTTTGCAAGGACACAAGAATCCAGAAACCACAGATTTTATGAGGAACAGAACAAGTATGAGGGAAAAATCTGCAGCATTATTACAAGTGGTGGTGGGTAGGGAATTCAGGCTCTTGCCACCTGGGCCCAAGGTACAGAGTTCAAGCCTTATTCTCTACCCACCACCATATAGCACCTGGGGCATTACACGCACACACTGGTCTGTTTATTGCAGCACTAAATCCTTCCATTGCTAGCTTTGTTTGTTGGAGCAGTAAGTCCTTGCACTGAGACAGTTTGTGCATGCTCCAGACTGGTTCAGCAGCAGTTGGGATATCGGAAATGCTGCTAGTGCGCATGTGTGAAGGTCAGCTACTTTTACTTTCTTTCTTTTTTTTACAGCTGGGGGAGCTGCAGTCCGGCAGTCCAATAGCGCCCCTGTAGTTACTTAAGCAATAACTGACGACGTGGTGTGGTATATTGAAGATTTACCCACGGTTGGTGTGGTTTGGGTAAATCTTTAATATACCACAACCATGGAGTCAGTTATTGCTATTATACAATGACGTTATTTAAGGAAAAAAAACATACTTTTCTTAAATAATGTCTTTGTATAACGGCACATTACTGTTCTTCCATTGGTGGTGGTATACTGCTTCCTTGTGTTGATGTACTGCGCATGCATATAGGACTTGCGTTCCCACACATACCCAGTACATCAATGCTTTGAAATGGAAGAAATGGAGAAAAGAAAGTCTCTGTTGCACCTTTTTTTTTTTTTGTTTTGTTTTTTATTAAAAAAAAGTTTTGGACACCTTATACCGATGGAAAATGTTTGGGCGACTGGATCTTTTTCCATTGGTATATTGTGGGATTTACAACAGGCATGCTTGTCAATCAGCGTGCACGTTTTTGAATATTAATGGGGGGGGTCATTGTATAATTTGTAATATACCTTATGTTGTTGGTAGTTCTTATAGTAATACTTAGAACTACAAGAACAACAATTAATTATTGTGGACAGAGTTATGTATTATTTAGAGTATGTGGGAGTTGATGGTATCTGTAAATGGATATTGGTGAAGGTCTGTATACTTTTGATGAAGAAGAATAATCTAATCCTGAGGGTCGTACTTGCAATATATTGAAGTGCTTGGGTGTATGTTTTATGTTGTTTTGTTTTACAATTCCATTTTAGGACATTTGCATTTTATTTTCTGTTGTGTTCTTCATTATGTGGATTGTATGTTAACTGTAATGGCTCAAAAGTCTTGTTATGGTGGTCTTTATGTGGTATATTTTGAAAGAGTGACGTTTTTGGCAGTAGTAGTTTTCAATTGTTTATTTTTCTGGTAATGGGGTTCAGTGGATCATAACTCGTTTAGCCATGGATCATTTGAATTTGCTATCACACGTATTCTGTGCACTCCTTTCAATGGCAGGGAATTCTCACTGTTGTACGGCTATAGTATAGCTTGGATATTCTGCAGAATGAGTTATGTGTATGGTTGTACAGTAAAGCCTTATTTAGCTTATTAACAGCTGCCCCTGTATCTGTCCCTACCAGAATCTTAACATTTTTTAATTACTGTTTCTGTCTTTTTATTAATAGTATTTAAAACTTGATAAACATACACCTTCAAAATCTACACAGGGGTATTGTTTTATGTTTATTTCTTTGTTTATTGCACTTCATGTGGTTTACATTAGTTTTGTGACATGCTGTCTTTGTGGGAGCCTTGCTTCTCTCCTCTTTTGTCTTTTAAAATACAGCATTGAAAAAGTGATTTAGTATTCAACAAAAGAGGCAGAATGTATTCAGTGCTGGTCAAGAAGTTTGATGAGAAAGGTTCCCTACATAAATTCTGCATAAAGAGTTTACTGTCATGCATTAGTTATTGTTTCTTTACTGCTGAAAATCACTTTCATCTGTTTTGTTTACTGTGTTTGTTGTTACTATGTGCACCAGAGTTTTTTTTTCTTTTGCATTGCATGTATTTCATTTGAATTTCTGACAACTGTAGATTTTTCCATTTTCTAGGTAATTGATTAGGCTTACCAGTGGTTCCTTAGAGACATTCTGCAGACAATTCTGAAAAAAAATGTTGTGGTGTTTCATTGTGGCCCTCATTTTTGGTTTGTATCATTTACCTGTTAATTTGTTTATACTTAACTGATACCCTTATTTGTGTTCTTTTTCCGAGTTGCTGAGTTTGCAGAGTAACCAACTTTTCTCACTAAAGTTGTTAACAAGATTCAGGCCTGTTGAGTTGTCCAAACTTAACTTATGTAGTTTCTTTAGAAGTCTAAATTTGTCACTTGAATTACGTGACTATGTGAACAATATAAGAAAACAAGTGAAGCTTCAAGCAAAACAGGGCCATAAAACACACATAATTCTGTAACAACTTATTAATAATTTGTTTATTGTCATAATCAAGTATTTTTCACTTTCATTTATGAGTTATACCAAACAAAAAGATACTGGAAATGTCGCAAGCACGAAGCTTGTTAAGTTCAGACATGGCCTGCTAAGTACTTAGAGGGTGACAGTCTTTTTGATGATTCATACTAGAACTACTCTGGTTACAAAAGTACCTCACTCTTACATGACATGTTCATGTGCTGTTTCTTTTAGTCCCATATTAGCTTGGAATTGACCAAGTAATTTTATATTTTAGAGGAGGCAGTTTGTCCATACCACAGTAAATCCCTGTTAACATAACATCTGACTGGGTTGCAGGAGATCTGCTTGATATCCCAGAAATATGCAATCTAGCAGTAATTCTTCAAAATGTCACATTCTTTTCATGTTGTTCTGTTTCCCATTTGTGGATTGTCTGCCATGTACCATTCCATTTTACAGTACATTCTCCCCTAGAATTAAGTTGGTCTGTTAGACCTAGTTGTAGAATTAAACCAGGATTAGGGGCAAAATATGCTGGATTAATCTGTGCCTGCTATAGTCTGTTAACAGGGGTATTTTTTGCTTTACTGCTATTACAGTGTGGTAGATATAACTAGTGAATGAAAATATAGGAACAATAACTAATGTATGAGAGAAAACTCCTTATGCAGAATTTATGTAGGGAACCTTTCTCATCAAACTTCTTGGACCGGCACTGAATACATTCTGCCTCTTCATTGAATTTAGTATCTTCAATTGTAGTATATTTTTCTGCAGTATAAATAGGTGTCCATATCTTATACTAACTTGTAATGCAGAAAGATATTCTTATTCATGTAGTAAGAAATTATTTGCTAAGAAATAAAAGCTCCTCTAAACTGATAAAGAAACCTGCAGGATTTCAAAACGTTGGTCTTTTTCTTTATTTTTGTGTAAATTCAAAGATTCCAGTGTAAAATCCTTTCAAAATGTGTACTAAGAAATGATGAAATTCAGAACATTGATCTTTCATGCAGTAAGTTTCCACTTTTGTGAACACAAAACCCCTCAGGACTCTTGAAGCAAACATGTAATATAGAAAATATAAATATTTCTCAGTACTTATACCGTGCAGTACTGGTATTACAGTGTTAGACACTGAATGTCAAAATATAAGTAATGCTAAACAACACAGATTTTATGAATTAAAAAAAATATGTCAGCAAGGACTGTTTAATATCCTGTGGGTTTATCTTTGCAAACAAAATTGTGTCTCAGCTTCAAAACACTGTTCTTCCATTACAAAGTATGGCTGTCTTTGTGTCTGTGTTACATTTATCATGTGCTCCACATAGAGGTTAAGAATAAAAGAAAATAAGTCACAAAGGCCAAAAGATATGTTTACTTTCATTGACCTCTGAATGGAACACATGATTGGTTGTGCCATTAGGGAATACGTCAAAGTTAACAGAGAGAAAGCAAGGCAGCAGATTTTGTAAGAAAGGCACTTTTATGAGGTTCTGCATTCTTCAGTGATTTTGGCAATCACAGTAGTTGCTGACCGCTTAATAATATTTCAGCTTTGGATTGCAATCATTGGACTTTTAAGAAATGTGGTCTACAGAAAATTTTCCCCGTGAATAAGGATATGATTTGCTTACAGAGAAAAGAAGACTCACTCAGTATTATGACTAAAAATGAGACTGTTATAGGTTCATAGGTTCATACTAGGCTATCTGTCCTAGGGCATTTATAAGCCTAGCCAGAGTATGTTTGGCGTTCGCCACCCATTTTAAATTAATTTTGCTATGCCCTTTTTCGAGGTTAGTATACTGTGCCTCTGTCTAACAGTGACACAGAAGTGATACCCGGGGTAAACCTATGATCTCCCATCCACTCATCAAGATTCCTCTTGAAGAAAGTCAATGAGGGACTCTGCCTAACCTGGACTGGGATTTTATTCCAGAGTGAAGGGAGCCTCTGGGTTATGAATCTGTCCCTCCAGCATGTCCTATTTATTTCAGTGCTGAGGTTCAAGTCTCTCGAGCATGTAGCTCGATGGGATTTGGATTTTTTGAGGTGCAGCATGTCCCTTAATTCCAGTTTGGACATGGCTTTATGCGTCAGGCACAGGTCGCCTCTGAGCAGGCGGTATGCCACTGAGTACAGCTGGAGTTTCTTTAACCGGGCAGCATATGGCATCTGTTTGAGCCCTGTGATCCTCTTGGTAAGGTACTTTTGGGGTCTTTCCAGTTGCTGCAGGTGTTTGGTAAGGTACATCCAAAAAGGGGCATTGTACTCAATTATGGACCTGATGAGGGATGAGTAAAGCGGCACGATGACCTCCCCTGATCTAGATGTGAATCCCTCCATGATTAGGTGGGCTATATAAAATGTTTTTCTAACCACTTTGGCCACGTGGTTGTCAAATGAGAGATTGCTATCAACTTGGGTCCCCAGGTCCCTAATTACTTCTTCTCTACTTAATGGATTACCACCTATGTGGTAATTTGTGGGCACTTTGTTTTTGCCAAAGGGGATGACTATACACTTTTTGGCATTTAGCTTGAGGCCATGGCTCTGGCACCAGTTGTCTGTTTCTATGAGGCCCTTTTGGATGATGTTTGTGTCGGCTGGAGAGTCGATTATGGCGCCCGGTTTGCAGTCATCTGTGAACTTGGTCAGCCACAGTCCTTCCGTGTTGGCCTGTACCGCCGAGAAATATATACCGAACAAGAGAGGTCCCAGGACTGAGCCTTGTGGGATGCCACTTGTAACTGGTTTGGAGTCTGACATGGCTCCAGCAATTCTAACCATGTGGGTTCTGTCCTTGAGCCAGTTTGCAACCCGTCTAGTGACATAGGGAACACAAAATGAACTTTCTCCTAGGTATTATATTCTGAGTTATCTGTATAAGAAATCAAAGGTCTCTGTTTATCATTTTTTACTTATATTTACCTGTGCAGTATACCAATGTGATGATTACATATATCAGCAGCAAGTAGCCATGCATTTGTTTAGCAAATGCTCAGATGGCAAATATTATCTTCTACTCTACCTGGTATAATATTCTACATAAGTGCAGATATGTAGAGGTGTACTGTCCTGTTTTGTCCTGGTCCCCTTCAATAAACACACCACACCAAATGATGTTTGATGACCTTTATTAAACTTCTGTGAGCATAACTATATTGAACAATATTTTAATGTATTGATCACAGCGTAAACATCCATATAACCAATTACTAGAGTAGCATAACCTCGCTCACCCTAACCAAATAAGCATCGTCTTCACCTCCACTCACTTACTTTTACTTATCAAGCAGCATCCTCACCACCACTCATTTACTTTTACTTATAAACCAGCTTCCCATTGTTCAATTTCATTCCCCAGCTCATTAAATTAAACATCCAACACCAGAGGGGGAACAGAAGAGGGACAAGCCTGCCCCTCTTTTCTACCAGCCAGCCTGACATAGGCTGTTCCCCCTCATTCTATCCAAAACCTTCAGCAACCCTCCAAAACTAACCTAAGTGTACATCAAAGAAGTCCAAACCAAAATCATTCAAGTATACTCCATCCTCTCTGAACTCAGCTGGATCCCTGTCACCGACATCCCAATCCCCTATCATATAATTAACCAAAGCAGCCAGTTGCCTAACTATCCTAAAATTAACAAACCAATGAGCCTGCTCCAAAGCCAAAATAACCATGGTATTACCTCTGACCACACAATAAACTTACCTGGGTGTAACCTCTTTAAATAAACAGATCCTCATTTATCCTAGCTACCAACTGTAGCTTTGGAATTATTCCCAGATCGTTACCTGCTAAATGCACTACCAGAAAGGTAAGGAGCCCAATGCAACCCGAAACAGTGCAAACTCAATTGTGGGCCATCTGACCTAACTGCAGACCCGTTTGCCCTCCAGTGGATATAAACATGATCAAAATGAGATTTTCTTTCCTAGAAAATTAATTTAATACTAAACCAGTCACCATAACCAATTCTCTAATATAGGACAAGAAAGCATTTGATGACCAACAACCCACCCTCTTATTGACTTCAGTTAATCTGCCTTCCCCTCACTAAATCCGATAGCCTTCCAATGCACAAAGAATGAGTGGAAAACCTCTCTCCCGGAACACTAATACACCAAAAAGCTCTCTTCGTCATATATACAAACTGATTGCACATCATCACCTTGCCCCCTACCAATCAAAACGAAGTCCTGAGGACTCCCAATGTAAGACCACAGGAACCCACCGGACAGAACCAATCATTCCTGTTGTTTCCCAATACTGTCTGCCTGCCCTTCTCCAAATGATCCATTTTAGATCTACACAACCAAATACACACAGAGGCAAAACACTGAAACATCGCACGAATGACAGCCTACAAAATCCATAATACATCCATAAAGCGAACATCACATATGTAGTATAGTCCAACGAATCTCCATTTACCAGTGCTAATCCCTGCAACAAAACCTTCAGACTGTCATGTCAATGACCATTGTCTGACAGTCTTCACACTATCAACCTTACCATAAATCCTTTAACATACAACCACAGCCCAAAATTTAGCAAAGTCCCATAACCCTGCCATACGTGCAAATGTAGTAATCACAAGTAAGTCCACCTTGACCGACATATTTGCCTTACTTTGTTCCCAAGCCTGAACCAGATATTGTAATAACAATCCTTCCCATCAAACTCCTTCCTCCTCAAGCAGCTGCACCACACAATTTAATAAAATCTTGCAATTCCCTACTATACACCTGCCTTTTAAAAACTGCCCAGGATTCCCATACCAAGCGTCTGAACATTCCAAGCCAACCAGTCACACATTGTCTGGGTCCAAATGAAAATTAACCCCTTTTCCCTGCAACTTCCCCTGCTAGACCTTTGACGCCAGCCAAATTGGAACTAACTTCAAACTGTCAACATCCCTCCTCCAATCATTCTTCCATCCTGCCTGCCAGTGAGCCAGAAACCATTTCCTCCCAAAATATGTCCCTCATCCCAATACATCTTGCAGTATATGTAAACAATTGCAAATGTAATTGAACCACCCAATCGACCTGCCAAAAAGCCATACCATTAAACTGCTTCAAAAATGACAAAACACAATGGTAACTCAGCATGCACCAACTTATTAACCCACATTCAGTGATGTTTGTTTCCCCCCAGTCAACAAAAAGAGCACAAATCCACAAACGGAATGACCCGGGTGAACTACCAACATGATGGCTTCAGGAACCTGAAGAGCTCCATGACATCCTTAATCCCCACATTGTCCTTGAATTTTCATCTGATCTTTTCTTTCAAACATGTTACCTTCACATCTGGTGAATAAAATAAACCATGACCTGCATTCACTAGTAATCCAAAGAAACACTGCCTTGCTTGAGCCTTCTAACTTCTATCTAGTCAATGGAACACCTGGTTTCTCACACATACCTAAAAAAACACCGGCATACCTTCCAGTGCTATGTCAAACCCTTCACCTTTTCTTAATAAATCTTCCTGATAATGTACCACCTTCTGACTGCTCAATCACTGCCGCCAAATCCAATGGGCAGCAGTGCTAAACCTCACAAAGTAGCACAGGCCACTGAGCATCCCAGTGGCACCTGCCCAGCTGAATGAATACCAACACACTTCCAAGTGGGTGTGCAAAAGCCTACACTCCACCCACAAGCAACACCCTCATGTGTTTGTGCCTCCATCCTGGCTACAGACAATGGCAAACTCCCATAGACAACCCTACACTACCCTCCCTGGTATCTGCCTCCACTTGAACCTCAGTAAGCCCCTGCTGATTCACCCTAACTCCTGCCTCTTCACCAGACTCCTGACATGACCTGAGTGACCATACCTCCCAATCTGTTATAGAAATAAATCTGTACATAGCAACAAATAATGAGGGACAAAAATAGGTACACTTTTTAAACATTGCTCTTACAAGCTTAAAAAGTAGATAGAACAGCAGGTTTTGCATTAGTATGAATTTTCTGAAGGGTATGAAGTCTGAAACTCAGATGGCTGTCATTATTTTCTAACTTCAACCCTCAATACGTTTTCAGTGATTTGCCAGAAAAAAACACAATTTTATAAGAAACAGACCAAAACTATGAGGCAAAAATCTGGACATTCTACAAAAATCTCTAAAGTTGAGAGGTACAGACCTGACCCCTTTTATCCCTGGACTAGACCCAACCCCAGCCCCAGAGATTCCATGAACATGAACTCACAACAACACTTCTGCACCTGCACACATCAGCACAGCTCCTCCAGCGGTGGTGCATCCCAGAGCTGCTGTGCTTCTTTGCTGTGCTGCTTTTCCTGTCCTGACTTCCTGATTCTGAACTCATCAGGCTGAACTCATCAGCCATCTGCCAAAAACAGACCACACCAAAAACAGAACCACTTTAAGTACTCTTACCTTTTTATGCTACCTTCCTGGCAGTCACACTGTGCCACCCCACTAAAATTGCCACCCACTTTCAACAAGTGAAAAAAAAATCTGCAAAAAAATTTAAATCATCTGCATGAACTGCAAAACTAAAGGTCTGTAGTTATTAACACCACTTCTACTGCTAGCTTTTTAGGTAGAAGAGTCAAAGTCACCTCTCTCTCTCCCAGTGTCAAGCACAACACCAACAGTAAGCCATCACAGAAATAGGTATATTAGACATGATAGTGTATCTGCTGCATCAACTATTAAAATTGCTTTTTACCCCCATTTTTTACTGATTCCAGCTAGGTTGAAAGCAGTGTCTAACCAGCAAAACCCAAATGAGCTCCCCCAAGAAACTGCTGTTCCTACAAACCACACGCCACCACTGAAGAGACAAGAACTGTGTGCAGAAGAAAAGGCCCCATGTTAGCAAGCCTTTTCTGAAGTGTATGCAGTCTAAAACTCAAATGCATGCCAGCATCTAGTGACTCCAGTGACCTGCTAAAAAACACACTCCAACCCTTCCATGGAGGGGCCCCACACATGGCACACACACACCATATGCATCCCTTAACATTGTTTCATTAAATAAGAAAAACTAAATCTTGTACCCTGTAATACCCACACATCTTCTGTCAAATTCTATGGGGAGGGTTTCACAGCAAGCCAATATACATATAAAAGTAAAACTCACTACTGCAGTGTGTGTATGAAATAATTAAGCAATAACTGACGATGTTGGTGTGGTATATTAAGATGTACCCACAGTTGGTATGGTTTAATAACCAGGGCGAAGCCTGAGTGATTAAATAAAGCCAACCATGGGTAAATCTTAATATACCACACCACAGAATGGGTTATTGCTATTATATAATGACATTATTTAAGAAAAAATTACTTATTTTTCTTAAATAATATTGTTGTATAACGGTGCCATGTTGTCCTTCCATGGTTGGTATATGTCCTGTTGCCTTTTTTGATGTACTGCGCATGCGTATGGGACTTGCATTCCCACGCATACCCAGTATATCGGTGTTAGGAAATGAAGCAATGGAGAAAAGAATATCTTCTTTGCTCTGTTTTTCTTTGCTTTTTTATTAAATAATAAAAAAAATGTTTCGGACAGTTTAGGGATGGGAAAGAGACAGAATAGAGGAAATACAAGGAAAATCAGGTACGTGTCTTTGGTTTTGAATTGTCTCTGTCCTGTCTCTCTGGTATGTCTGGAGTCCAGATGTCAATTTTTATTTATTTAATTTTTGTAAAAAAAAAGTTAAAAGTTAGTGTATACCAATGGAAAAAATGCCGGGCGACCAGACATTTTTCCATTGGTATATGAGTGGTTTAACAACAGGCACATGTGCAGTGAGCAACCGTCACTAGTGGGTACCTCAAAACCCGCAAAACACCCTAACAGTCACTCAGGACTTGGTTGCAAGCAACCTAGCCTTGAGTCATTAAACCGCCACCACCAATGGCTATCATAGGGGGAAAACACCCCAAATAATAGCATATAGCAATACAGCTAATTTAAGCCTTCCAACATGGTGGAAGAAAAGGACTGCAAGTCTGCTGAATCCTAGAGGGCCCGAAAACTAGAAAGCCACAAGTCACTAAACTGCCACCACCAGCGACTATCATAGGGGAAAAAATCACCCCCAAACCACAGTACTGATGGCCATATACATAATTTAAAACATTGCAACAATGGACTCTCAGCTAGCTGAATTCCAGCGGCCATGAAAACCAGCTAAACCACCACCACCATGAACATCACTTTAAGCCATATAAATATATTTAAAGCCTTTTAACATGCTGCAACAATGAAAACGCAAATAACAACATTACTTTAGACCTATAATTAAAATCTAAAGTATTTCGACCTCCTGCAACAACAGTGTCTATGAGCTTATACATTTTGACAGTCCTGGGGGAGGGAAATTATACAACCATTACCCACCTCTTCTTTTCATACTCCCGCTAACTCCAAGGCCTACCTGTCTAACGAAGTACCTACTGGTCATCATGAATGTAAGCCTGCAATATAGCAAGTTCATGCTAAAATCTGATACCTTACCCAGTTACATTCACACAAAATCAGTTACGCCCCTCCTTGCCCTTACCTCATTTCCTCCCAACCCTCCTACTTTTAACCCTTCCATCACCACCACACTAACTTTCTTCAACTACCATCTTAACTCCCATTACCATTCCTACCTGACCTTCACCAGAAGATGTTCCTGGACAAAATGGTTTGTTCCGAAACCACACTTATGAATTTTATGTTTGAGACCAAGAGGTACATTTGGACGTGTTAGGAACTATGAACTTCATTACAGATGTTCAGTACATCTGTGATCAAAACTGGGATCACAGAATAGAGAGTTTACATGTATACTATGAAATTCAAAACTCACTAAAAACATTAGTAAACCATTCTTCCAGATAGGCTTCACCACTTCTCCCACCATGTCCTTGTTACACATAGTAGCTCCAAAACTACTGTACCTTGGAGAAAAGTCAGTCTTAACACTGTTATGTTCTTTACATATATTGTAATTTTAAATATACCTTCCATGGTGCTTTTCTCCCTGGGGCTCCACTGAAAATGAGCTTTTGCTTAGTAAGGATACCCTGGTCAGCAAATGGAAACAAATGAATCCATGAATAATAACTTAACATCTATTACTCATGTATGATCGCAGTTTAGCTTGTCCAGTACAAACACATTGTACTTGTACCTGGTATCAGGACTTAAAACGTAAACTAAAATGCAAGTTAAAGATGCAAAACTCCTTTTCAATCCCCCCAAAAAACAACAAAAATATCAATTTTTTACCTCATAATACACATATGAAGTACTAAAGATAAAGCCATGTGGCTGTTTGCTGCAGATCATGATGTACTTCCAAAGCACAGAAATAAATTCTGTTGAGTCTGTCCTCAGTATGAGTGTTTCTTTCATAATTCACAATTTATTTGGTGTGTTAGATGTTAAGTTGTCTATCTACATTCTTCTTGCTGGATGGGTTGGGGCCTCCTAAGCCTCGCGATTCTCTCTAAAAAAAGCTCGAGAGTTGGTTCCACCCGGCTCGCAGCCCTCCCCTATCCCTAGAAGCTATGAGGAGTTACAGAATCTCGTTTGCCGCTACCTTGCAGTTGAGATTAGCTCTACCCCGGTTCCTGAGTTCTTTTAGCTTTTTCTAAAAGTTACTCTTTTTTACCTTTTTTTAGTTAAATTCTTCTTAGATTAGTGTAGTTCATAGACTTTTTGCCCCGACCTTTTTTTTTTCGTTTCTTGCCTAAAGAACCTTTGGTTCTTCCCTTGGAATATTAGGCTTTCCTTCCCCTAAGGGAGTGTTTGTGTTTACTACATTTACTGTTTACATTTTTATTTATTTTTATTTCTAGTATCTAAAATTGTTTTATTTTCTGACAGGGATGACGAAAGTGTGTTTGAGTTGTGTTTGTGTACACCCTGTCAGGCAATGTCAAAAAAAACAAAAGGTGCAAGCAAGAAGTGTGAGTGTGGCTGTGTGCTGTCTCTGTCTCTGACAGGCGCCACTTCTCTAGGAATAATCTGGGGCCTTTGCACCTGCGGGACTCCTGTGCTGTTTGCCATGGCTTCAGCCCCAGGGTCCTGCAGGAAAGAAAAAAAAGCTAATAATGAGGCTTGAAGCAGCACGAGGCCTGAGGATTCCCCTGTCTGTCTCAACAGGGAAGCCCTCTCCGAGTCTTCAGCTCCGGCCTGAGCGGCTTCTGAGAGAGACCTCAGGCTTTGTTGGCTCGCTCGGCTTGAGGCTCAGGCAACCCAGTCCACACAGTTTCTGGCCCTATAA
The DNA here is from genome assembly GCF_019279795.1 of Protopterus annectens. Taxonomy (NCBI): domain Eukaryota; kingdom Metazoa; phylum Chordata; order Ceratodontiformes; family Protopteridae; genus Protopterus; species Protopterus annectens. The sequence continues at coordinate 1,639,269,789 of NC_056743.1, read as the reverse complement.
GCTCTCGGCGGCTCGGCGGGCGGTAGTTATCGAGTCGCTCCGACAAGATCCGACAAGAACAACAACCAGGTCACCTCTGGGTCACCTTCTCTAGCTCTTCTTCATTCGGCTCCGGTCCTCTCCTGCAGTTCTCGGGCAGTCCATCTCAGGGGCCTCTTCATTCCTAGGCTTTCCGATCATGATGATCAGACTTGACTGTTAAGGGTACCACATGTCGACTACTCACAGCGAGGCACTAGCTGAGATGCTTCAAATCAGTCCCTGCCCTCTGGTGCACTTGACACTTTCCTCCTTCCGGCCTTTGAGTTCGGAGTATGGCGGAGATGAACGAGACTGTGGAGACTACGGGCTGCTCCGGCGCGGTTTCAGCTCCGTCGTGGCTCCGTTTTCTTCCGTGGGACCCGTTGGTAATCCCTTCCTAAATCGCTCCCTCGTGCGGTAGCGAGGGACCTTGGACCTCCCTCCTAAATTGTGACCTCGCCCAGCCGGTTCCGCGACATGACGGCTCCTGAGCATCGTTCTCAGGCCATCACTGTCGGTGCTCGGGGGGGGACAGGCGGCTCTGCAGGGCAAATGGGCTCTGTCGCTAGGGGGTGCATTGAGGTCATCTGGTCCTAGTGGCTCCGTCAGCGGCTCACAGTTCTACCGCCTCCAGAGTGCTAGTCGGCTCCTCCCCTCATCCCCTCATCCCTCTAGCTCCCAGGAATTTCTTTAGAGCTTCCTCACTCACCCAGGCCCCTCTCTCTGATTTGGCAGACTGCCCTGAGAGACTAGGGAAATTGAGAGGACTCTTCGGACTCACCTGGGTCTATCTCGTGGACACTGACAGACGGAAAGCTCCTGTATTCTGAAAGATTCCCCGGTTCCCCACCACTCCCCATTCAGGAGATCATTGCCAGACATTCTGGAGATCCTTAAACAGAGGGCTCATGGTCATACCTGACGAATCTGATGCCCTTCTGGCGTATTTGGCTCGTGCTTCTACCTTCCTGGTCCTTCCCTCTTGATCCCCCACCCTGCATGTGGTAAGTTCTCCTGGGCCAGAGGCCCTTGATCGATACACTGAGGAGACCCTCAAATCCATCACAATTAAAGACAGACGAGTTTTCATCAAAGGTTTAAATCAGACTAACATGTGGTGGTGCCGCCGCAAAGAGGGCTAGAGACAAAATCAATTGCTCCTTCACCTTCTGCCTATCCACCCAACTAGGAATCTAGGTCCATGGATAGCTGCAGGGGGTTACTATGTGGGCATCAGCCTACCTACTGTCGTTCAATTTCGTTACACTGCCAATTTCACAAGGTTCCTACAATGTTGAAGGACCCCCGTTGAAATGAATTTCCCGGAAACCAACACGTAAATGAACACGCAAATTACTAATACTCCTCCTATCGCCTCCCATCTTGTCTGTAGAGAGCAGGGGAGGCCAGAACAGCTGCGATGGCCGGGATCTGTTGCAAAGCAAACCTTTCAAGAACGTCACCTACGCTTTCTTCAGGCCTATCCACTCTTTTTTTGGTCCTTGTTTGGCCCCCCTGACTCTTTTTAGAATGCATCCTGAAGACCCACTGATCGCTTTTGGGTCCATTTAGAAAGGCCTCTTTGTTGCTTTTACCCCCTTTGAAGAGCCTTCTAGTGTGGTTCTGCAAACAATCTCAAGGGATAGGCCTGGCCTGGATCTAGAGACCTTCCAGAGGCAGAGAAGTGGCCAATGCTCAACATCGCCTCTCCGAGAGAGGCAGAGGGGTGGAGTTCCAGGAAAACAACCTTTTCTCACAGAGCCCTAGAGCAGCCCTGTTAGAGAAGCTCCGACTGCGGTCAGATCTTCCCGGGAAGCCTTCCCAGAAGCCCTTTGAACATCGGCTATCCCTGACCAGGAACAGAGAGTGGGCAGTCCATCACTTCACGGCTATTCTGGCCTTTCCTCGTTTTTAAATCAGTCAAAAAAATCCTATGTTTTAAGGCACACCCCGCATCCCTGGCTACTTTCCCAAATTCAAAGGGGGTCCAGTCTCCAAAAATTCAAAAAGGCTCAGCAAAAGCTTACAATTTTCTAATCCTCAAAACAAATCCTCCTCTTTAGGGAACTAAATCCAGGGCCAGCTCTCAGTATCTTCCTTTCTACCGTCAGCAAAACAAAGCAGTTATTATCACGCTGCAATCAAGGGCCAATATCAGGAAAAGGAAGCTGGATGAATCCTTCAAGAACTCCAAAAAAAAGGATCTCAGGATGGCAGCGAACCATCGGCAGAAGGTTCCTATCAGCTTCAGGCTGCCTTTTGTGCATTTTCAACCATTAGGATGCCCCCAAACCAATGCAAATTCAGGCTGTTGCTTCAATTCAACCACAGCTTCCTCTGATCCTGGGCCCACAAGTTTGGTCTCACCACCATACCTGGACGACACGAACAGCACAAACCACCAAGCAAATTCATGTTGATGGCCTGAGTTCAACTTTTGTACATTGTCAAAAACCTGGCTGCTGGTGGAGATATTAAAATCTGTTTTAAAAAGCTGTAGGTATCTCCCTCTGAGGTAAAAGTGAAACTTATAAACATGTCTGATACACTAGCAGACTGTCACTAAGGAACCAACCAAAATTTGACATTGGAAACCCATCAGCAACAACAGAGAGAAAAACAGGTCACTAAGAAAGGTGTTCAGTGGGACACTATTTCCATACAGGTCCTCATATTGGCCAGAAAATTGGGGCGGATCCTTCAGTGGATGCTCACCCGGGTCTAAGTCATAGGTTCTAGATACCTCATCTCCAAATGACTTATCATCACTGGCATGGTGCAAGAATCTCCATGTCTGTACTACCTTTGTCAATGTTAGCTGTCTTCTCAATCTTTATTCCACCTCCTCCGGTTCTCTGGAGCCATTAGAGCCATGTGCCTGAGACCAATTTCAGCCACCTCTAGGAGCAGGACAGTCCAGGGCAGTGCATTTGCATCTCTGCCACTTGCTTCACGGGCTTCTGGGAGGATGAGGCAGTGCTGGCTGGCCAAGTTAGTTCAAGACTCTCTTGTGGGGCGATTAGCGCTGCTGATCCAGGAGATGTCGCCCTTGTTGTGGGATAAACAAGCCGGCTTTTGATCCTTTATCTCCAGTTTGTCGAGAGGGATTTCCCAGCAGAGCTTCCCCAATGTGACCAACAAAGAGGAAACGCCAAGCACATTACCCATACAGGATTAGGCACGGCTATTTTACCCAACCTCTATTCTCATGAGGTCTCTGAATCACATTGTGATGAAGATTGAGCAGAGCTATTCTCATGCCTCACGTTGGCTTGCTACGATCCCCAAAACAGCAAGTGCAGAGAGCTCTTCACACTATTCCCTAGTGATGAATTTTCCTCTGTAGTGAGAGCAAAGTTTGCGAAGTGACTTCACCCTTTCTGGACTCTCTTTCCACTCCCCAAAACTCCAAGTGCAGAGAGTACTAGTTGGGATTCCCTTTCATTGATCCTCATTCCTGCCTACTGGCCTCAGGCAAGTGTCGGACACTATTCAGCGCCAGTTTCGATTGGGATTGGGCGGAATCTGGAAGCTGTTGAACAGAGATTTGATCATCCTCTCATCATTTCCCACTTCCCTCCTCTCCATGTGGTTCTGCCCCTTTCCCTCCAGAATCTTTGGGATCCCAGGCTTCTTCAATTTATCTCCCACCCCTTTGATATTCTGATAGCTCCCCAACTTCCTTCTCCACTTCCACTCTGAACCTCTGTGGAAAGTTCTTCTCAGCAGCAGCTGATATTGGACGCAAGAAACTTTCGCTCTCAACCTCCAAAATTCTTTTCTTTTCCTTAATTTCCATGAGGGTTCATTCCCATCTGAGTCATCTCCATCTACTCTTCAGTGTAATTTCCCTTGATTTCTCCTGAATCGCCTTGTGTCCCTTCAACTCTGCTAGCCCTTTGGTTCATCTTTCTTCTCTTTCATATTTCCTTTCTTCTCTATACTCCCTAGTTCCATTGGCTTCTTCTTTGATTCTCCCCTTTAAGGTTCTTCTCAATCTTTGATTTAATCCTTTTCTTTGCAGAGCTTTCTCTGAGTTCCTCCTCTTCTTCTCAGCCCTCCCTTTAATTCTCCTTCTCACGCATCTTTATAGAAATTTATATCTTGTGTCTTTGGTGACAGAGTTTTTCAGTGAACTAACTTTCACAGCCTTAGATAAGGTGGTTTCAACAAACTTTCTTTCTCAATGGCTATCACATCCCTGTCTTTTTCTCAATATTTAAATAGGTCTGAGTTAAATCTGGTGGCCTCAACATTCCATAGATCAATTAAGAGGTTCTACTGTCCACTAACCGTTGCGTATTCTAGAAAATCGATCACATTAAGAAAATACCTGTCACGATCTAAGGAACTACTTGGAGAAGACAAAGTCAATATTATTGAAATGTCAAACAGACTACCTCCCTGTCCCTTTGTTTATGAAAAAGTTCACTCAAAAAACTTTACCTGATAACTAACAAAGCCCATTCCACAGCTTTTCTGGGTACTACACGGAAGATCCAAGAAACTACCCTAATCTGACACCATTGTGGCGGTCTATTGAGGCTGAGCTCACCACACTGTTTAGTTTATAAGTTGGAAACCATTTAGGCATAGGCTTAATTTGGTTTTTCACTCTTTGGCTTTCTTTCCTAAGGCCAGTTTAGCACTGCCTATAGGACATATTTATCCAGCAAGAATGAAGGCTAGAATTCAAACTTAACATATAGATTTTATATTTCTTTTGCTTTCTTTCATGTTGGTGTCTTCTGCTGTAACTAAATCCAGCAGGAGTTTCCTGGTTATAGTAGACCTAGAGGAGATGTTAGGGTTCCCTCTCTCAGCACCTTTCTAGTCTTAGTCGGCACCTGTATTCATATTTTATGGTTTTCAGGATATAGAGTCACGCCTTTTCAGTCTGCTCTTCTTCTTGTTTTCTGTTATGTTCTTTCTATACTGTATGTTAGATGGCTAGGGTTAGCTTACTCTCTAATCACCAGGTCTTTTCTCAAAGCCTGGCATTGTGTTGTTGCTGGGGGGCCTCGGCGGTGGAACCCTTTCTCAGTTGCTTAAACTTAGCGAGTCGGGCGGTGCGACTCCAGACCCTCCCAGCAAGATAGGAGAAGCCTTAGAGCCAACTAACATGGAACGTTATGTGGCAGAACTTCTATTTCATTACAATGGACTACTGCAGAGAAAAAAATGGGAAGTACCCTTCGTCATAAAATGTACAGTCGAACAATACTATTGAAATGTTCACTTTACGAATTCCATAAGAAATACAATGTCTATAATCTATAGAGAAACTTATTTACATACTAATGGTCAAATATGTCTTCTCCAGACAGCTTTGCCAAGCAGAAATATTTATCTACTAAAACTTATAATTTAGCTGTTACATTCTTTGCTGCCAAGCTTGCTCTTGTTACATCAGAGATCCAAAAGAACAATGATCAGAGCTATGGAAGTGCGCATCTGGAGTTGATCCTGTATCATGGCTGGTATGTTTTCAGTTCCTGATTATGAAGAATTTATGTTTATTGTTTCTAATATGCAAACTGCTGCCTGTTTGCTAGCCCCATGACCTACCAAGCTTGAGTGTTTTAGCTTACTTGGAGATCTTGTGTCCAGTCCTTTCCCAGATCCACTTCGGATCTCTTGAGGTCAGAGTTTTTCCATCACAGCTGAAGGAGGCCCTGTTAGCTGCGGTCCTAAAAAGGCATGCTTGGATTCCACTGATATGGATAATTATGCCCTGTTTCAAAATTTCCATTTGTCAGCAAGATTCTCAACAAAGTGGCATATTTGCAACTCAAACTTTGATCAATAATAAAATTAACAAGCCGTCAGTTTTCTCTACATGCCATTGTACTGAGATGGCCTTTACAAGAGTCTTTAATAACCTTCTTGAGGTGACATATCAGTGTCATTATTGTTTTATGGCCATGTTAGATCTCTTTTTAGCATCTAAAACAGTGGACCATGTTATCTTGATTGCTCGTTTGGGGCATTATTGTGGCATCAGAGGTATTGTCCTGTACTCATGTGCCTCCTGCCTCTATGAGCATATCATGGGGTAGTATCTGGTGTTAATTCCTCAACATGCTGCCCTGTTAACTGCAATGTCTCATTCTTGGTCTCTTTTTCTTCACTGTATGCATGTTGCCACTGGGAGACATTAACACTGCTCAAATGAGTGGGTTTCCATACCATTGTTGTGTTGATGACATGCTCCTTTACCTGTAATTCCTTCAAGAATCTTTGCAGTTAACTGGATAGTTAAAACTTGGAATGCACTTATACTTAGTCATTAATCGCTTGAAGTTCAACATTTCCAAGAAAGTGGCTACAGTCATAGATTGTAGTGCCAATCATGTCTCCTGATATTATCTTGGGGTGATCATCGGTGACATGCTGACAATGAAAGACCAAATTTCTGTTATCATATCTGTCTGATTCTATGTTAGGAACATTTCCCTTGTCAGTTTTCCTATTCTTCTTCAAATTTCATTGTAGTAGTACATGCCATAGTCTTCTCTAGGCTTAACCATTGCAGTGCCTTCTGCCTGGACCTCCCTGTATAGAGCTTGATCACTTTTAGTTGGCTCACAGATGTTCTTCGTGTTTCACTGTTGCAGTCATCACACTTGGGTTATCTGCCTGCAGGTAGCCCTCAGTCGGCCCAAATACCAGAGTCTTGGGATTTCTGCGTAGGATGCTGTTGCCTCTTTCATGACATCAGGTTGTCAGGGGTATAAAACATGCAGCCAATGCCATTATATTAGCTTTTCTTGCCGCGCAGGAGCCCAAAGCAGGAGCAGTTTGCAAGTGCCGGTCGGCCGCTATCTGAAATTTTTGTTGTTCGAGTTTCAAACCTGAAGTCTTCTAAAGCTAAGTAACCCATTGGGGATCCTTTTTTCTTGCTCTAACTGATGTCATGCCTGTGGAAAGCAAATACTTCAAAGAGATTTTTCATTCTTACTGTGTCACCTGTTTAGGCCGAGTCCACGACGTTCCTCGCTGTCGGTTTTGTGCCTTGTTTAATGCCCAAACTATTTGTCATCGGGCTAACTTTGTCACTAAATTCTTTTTCTCTCATTCTCCAAATTCCAAAATGGCTTTGATAAGCCATCCGACTACTGATCTTCTGAAAAAACATAAAGATAAAGACAGAGACAGACCGCATAGGTCCAAAACTGCCGACAATGTTTCCATTAAGCTAGTCACCAGTCTGCCAGTACTCAGTGAGGCGCTTTTGCAGCCCCTGATACCCATTTCTATAGATTTGCAGGCCTCTGCTGAGACCCATTCAGAGTCTGGTATGCACAAGATGCTTCTTCAACTATGGAACCTGAGGATGTCTCTACCTTGGATGGGTCCGGAGCCGCTGTGCAGGCACCGGCTTCTGAGGGTGTATTCGACCTTCTGATGTTCATATTAAACTGTCTACTTTGTTTCTGACTAAAACTACCGAGTTTCTCAGGCCCAGAGTTCGCACTACGGCTAGAAAACCAACAAGCAAAACGCATGCTCAAGCTCCCATGCCACATAAACAAATGCTTAGAATGGCTGAAGACCTTATAACTTTAATTAGGAGTAGCCAGCCTTCTCCCTCTAAAAGACAAAGGATTTATTTTCCTTCTGATTATACAGACCATGAGTCCGATGACTCTGATCCATCTCATTACCAGGACATTCCCTTATATACTTATGAGGATTCAGATGTAGAGGATTCCATTCCCTCTACCTTCCCTCCAAGGGACTTTTCTTTTGGTGAAACCTTGCAAACCTTAAGAGAGCATTTCTGCTGGGAACGCCAGGACTGCCCACAGTCCAAAAAGAGACTCAGAGAATTTTTAGACTTGCCTCAGCACAGGCCTCTAGCTATACCCCCTGTCCTGGATATTGTAGATGATGTTTTCATGGAATCCAGTCTTACTCCTGATACTTTACCACCAGCTCCTAGAAAGCCTGACAGGTACTACAGAGTATCTGACTCACACACATTTCTCTTTAAGAATCCCACTGCAGATCCAGAGACAATTTCATAGGGACCTACATGTATTAAGGCTACTACAGCCAAAAACCCTACCCCTTCAGACAGGGATTCTAGAGGTTTAGGCAGATGGGGTAAGAAGGTATATACCTCTGCAGCTCTTGCCATAAGGGCCTTTAAATTGCCAGTTTCACATGTTGAAGTACCAGCAGCATATTATGGAACTAATTAAACAGAAAATGTTGCTTCTAGGTTGTGCAGAAAATTTACAAGAGTTCATGCATTCTGCAAACCAAATTGGTAAACATACTTTGCAGTGTGGTTTTGATGCCTTAGGAGCATCTTGCAGGGCTGCTGTCACTGGGTCTGTACTGAGAAGGCATGCTTGGCTGAAGGAACAAATCTTGCCAGACCATGTCAAAGCAAAATTATTAGATGCTCCATTACACCAGAAACATTTGTTTGGCACAAAAGGAGAAGATATTCTTAAAAAGATGGAGGAAAAAGCTAAATCTATGCAAACTGTTAAAGATTTCTTACAGGTACAGCCACCTAGATTCAGTAGGTATTCGCTTTCTAAAAACTGGTCCTTTTCAGTCCCTCCCAGGCCTTCTCAGTCCAAACCCAGTGGCAACAGACCATCAAGACTACAGTCTCAGGGTATACAGAGATCTAAGCAATGGAGTGCTCCTACCTCAAAAACAGGGAGTGGTAAGCCACCCCTTTTGGAAAAAGTTCACAATGACTTGTCTGTCATCCTTCTTAGCCATGCCCAAGTACTTGCACCCCTAGGAGAAAAACTCGCCCTGCATGCAAAAAATTGGATGTCCATTACCCAGGACCGATGGGTCCTAAACATTTTATCCCAGGGATACAGATTCTACTTCCACTCACTGCCAACCCCAAGCAGGTTGCCAGACCTTCCTCCAAACCAGTGGGAAGAGGCTCAAAAGCAAGTACTTTCTCTTCTTAGTATCAGGGCTATTCAACCTGTTCCAGTAGAGCAAAGGGGCAGGGTTTCTACTCCAGACTGCTCCTGGGGCCCAGAAAAGAGAACTCATGGCAACCTATTCTGGATCTGTCCATTCTCAACACCTTCCTGGTGGTCCCAAAATTAAAAATGCTTACACTACAACAGCTACTTCGTATGCTAGCCAAGGACACCTGGCTAGTCACCCTAGCCTTAAAAGAAGCTTATCTGCACATCCCCATAAGGGAATCTTTCAGGAAATATCTACATTTCAGGGCAGGCTGTATGCACTATCAGTTCTCTGCACTTCCCTTTGGCTTATCTGCTGCTCCCAGGGTATTCACAAAGTGCCTGGCTCCAACCATTGCATACTGCAAGCAGAGAAGTATTCAAATTTACCCATACTTGGATGATTGCCTGATTCAGGCGGACAGTTAGGAATTGCTACTTCAGCACCTGGCATTTGTAAAGAGACTTCTACCCTCTCTGGGGTACACCATCAACGAAAAGAAATTACATCTGGTGCCCAGCCAAAATATTGTATTCCTGGGAGCAAGCTTGAACACAACTTCCAAGATGGCATTCCTCACTCCAGAAAAGCAGGTTCATTTGACAAACTACTTCAGACTTATGGCCACCAAAACCCAGCTATCTGCAAGAAAAATACTGCAAGCCCTAGGGTTCATGGCCTCATGCATTCTACTAATTCCATATGCAAGACTGCATATGAGGAAACTTCAATGGTACTTAAAAAGTCTCTGATCTTAACATTTTCAAGACTTGGAAACACTGATTCCTATCATTCCTTGTCTAAGGGCAGAGTTCATTTGGTGGGCAGAGGCTTGCAACCACAACAAGGGACTTCCTTTCACTCAACCCCTCGCTGCCCAAACCTTGACAACAGATGCATCAGACTATGCATGGGGGCTCACATGGCAGGCAAATGCATTCAAGGCAAATGGAGCCCAGGACAAATTTACCTGCATATCAATCAAAAAGAAATGTTAGCTGTACAGAATGCTCTGACAGCCTTCAAATAGCTTATACTTCCAGAACAACTCTTGATAAAGACAGACAACACCACAGTTATGTGGTACATAAACAAGCAGGGGGGAACTCATTCCTACCCACTCTGCAGGTTAGCCATGGCCCTGTGGAACACAGCCTTGAGCAACCAAGTGCACCTGCAAGCTCAATTCCTGCCAGGCAAACAAAATTCACTGGCAAATGACATAAGCAGAAATCTACTGGACCCACACGAGTGGAAACTGGAACCCAACTCATTCAAACTTCTAATCAACAGGCGGGGGACACCAGAGGTGGACCTCTTTGCCTCCCTCCAAAATCATCAATTGAGCAAATTTTGCACCAGAAATCCTCACAGCCAAGCATGGCAAGTGGATGCCCTCTCCTTTATGTGGGAAAACCCCTCAATTTATGCCTTCCCCCCTCTGCCCCTCCTCTCAAAAGTACTACTCAAGATCAGGTAGGACAGACCAAGGACAATCCTTATTGCACCAGACTGGCCACGCCAGCACTGGTACCCACTCCTATGCAGTCTGACAGCAGTGCCTCCCTGCTATCCCAGCAGGAGGGACAGATTTTTCATCCTCAGCTGCAAACACTGAACCTTGCAGCCTGGCTTATTCCCTAAACACACCACCAGCAACCCTCAGCAAACAGGTGCTGGATGTCATCCTTGAGGCCAGAAGGACTAATACTAGGAAATCCTATTCAAAAAAAGTGGAAAAGATACTGTTCTTGGAGCCAGTCTCTAGGAAAGGACACAGTCATGCCCTCCTTACCTCAAATCCTAGATTACCTAGCAGAGCTGCTCCACAAAGGCCTATCCTTCTCATCAATTAAGATTCATGCCTCGGCCATCTCAACTCATTACAATACTGAGGTGCCTCTCTTTTCTCACCCTCTGATCAAACAGTTCCTGAGAGTAGCTGATAATTTAAGACCCCCGAGGAGAGCTTCCACTCCTGCCGGGGACCTTAACTTTGTATTAGAGAAGCTCAGACTTCCCCCTTTTGAGCCTGCTGCTACAGCAAAGTTAAAATTCCTCTCTTGGAAAACAGTCTTCCTTCTAACCATCACTTCAGCAAGAAGAGTGTCTGAGTTACAGGCACTAGTGGCTGTAGAACCCTTCATTATTTTCCATGCTGCCAGAGTCTCCCTCAGGACTAACCCATCATTTATCCCCAAGGTGGTATCCAGTGTGGGTTTAAACCAATCCATCCATTTGCCAACCTTTTTCCCTAATCCTCAGATTAAAGGGGAAATGATGCTGCATTCCTTGGACATACACATAATAAGGTCAGTTTAATTAGAATATGAAAAAAGTTACATATTTTTCACAGAGAGATTGGTTGAATAGTAAATTCTTTACAGAAATGGTTGATAGGAACTAAGACATATGAGGATTTTATGGCATTTTAGGATTATTTGAAAGACTGGTCAGGGTAAGATTAACTGTAGACTAGACAGGGTATCAGTACCCTTCGCATCAGTAATTTATGTAAAACAGTCTGTCAAAAATGTTCAGGTTCTGAAGACTCCACTTACCCCACCCCCAAATACAAATAGTTCATCTAGGTTCTCCACCCCCCCCCCCCATGTTCATCACTATTCACTTGGAAGGGTTCGTGCTTGCTTGTTCAGATCCCTCACCCGACTTGTAGTCCTATCAGAACTACACACCCCATGCATGGTGTCATCTGTAAACTGGTTGATCCATTTTCCTTTGCCTTGTGTTAGGTAGCAGATGTATGCACTTAATGAGAATGGCCATAGGATAATTATATGTGTAGGGCTTTGCTTGTCACTTCATTTTCTTGTGACAGTTCACCCCTGACTACTAGTCTTCAGATGCTACCTACACTTCTACCCATTAAGCAGCTCATTGTGCCACAGGAACCACTTGAGCCTTGACTTTGAATCTGACATCGTCATTTTTCTCAGTACTGAAGTTAATCTTATTGGTCTGCAGTTACAAGGGATTATCTTTATGTCACCATTGAAGCCAGCTACTGTTCTTTTCCAGTCTTCTTGGGGCTATACCCTCCCTAAGCAAACTTGTTGAAGTGTTCTGTCAAAGATTGTGCTAACCACTTAACAGATATCCTGAATATCTCCGATTCTATCAAGCCTGTATGCCTAATCTTCCCTTATAGTCCCTATCACCATCCCTGACATTTCCTTTATTTTTGGATTTATTAATCTGGGTAGAGCATTTATCTACATGTGCCTTTTTTGGACACAGACTGGAAGCACTGTCTGACCAAACGCTTGTTCAAGGTCATCAGTAGGCAAAGAGAGGAAGAGGGAATTGAACCCCAGACTGCTGCAGGATGCAGCTTGTTAACAGCTCATAGGTTTAATCCTCTGTGCTGCCACAACTCCTCAGTTGCAAACACCTAACTGGTCCACAGCTCACTATAGTCCTATTCTGCAAGACTGGTAACTTATCCTCCTTTTCTTTGGTGTATACCAATGAAATTATTAACTTAGTCCTCCAAATATTCCGTTTTATACGTACCAAAAGAATTTGATTCTGTCTACCAGTTGCTAATCAAGGAACTCACACAGATCAACATGGTAGATGGAATTTCCACCTTATTCGGTAGCTGTCTATTTGATAGATTACATAATTTTAAAAGGTTCAAATCTCACACTTCACCAAGTAAATTCTAGGGTAGCACTGGACTCTGCCCTAGTGACTTGTACTTCTTACTCTTTCCACTCCCTTTACTATAGCTTCTTCAATTTTCCTATATATTTATGACCATGAGCGATTGTAATATGTGCGTCTGCTGACTAAATTAACACATTTCTAGAGAGGTCCTTGCCTTCCACTGCAACTGCTTGAAAATGTCAACTGGAACTGCTTGAAAATGTGAATACTTAAATTGCAGTTAAACAGCAGCTTTATTTATTTATGACGTTTCACATCTAAGCACAGTTCTTAGATCCACCTTTGAGAATGTTTTCACATGTTTTCACCTTTCAAGGGAGTGTGAATGCTGGTGTTTATCCTTTCCATGCGATATGGACTAAACTAATCGCAGCCAGTAATAGCACCATAAAACTCCTTCTAACACCATGCTAAGCTTTGGTAAAGAAGTCTTATTTGCAGAACTAGAATATGAACTCACATAATGCTTGCTGCCTGTAGAGACACTCCTGAGCAAGATCTGTAGGCTTATTTTACTAACTCCCAGCTGGGATGTTCATTGCTTCACATACAAGGAGGGGAACAGCTGCCAGTTGTATGAATAAGGTGAATTAATGCTGTGCACATAAATTTTTAAGGGAGAAGATCTAGACTGCTGCACATGTTGCCAGTAAAATCACTTTGTTTAAACCTGCTTAAGTATCCTCTACTTTCTAATATATTATCTTTTACCTATCATCCCTTCAGCTTGCTAGTAGGCAGCAGTGCCCTATGTTTGATTCCAGACAATGGAGCATGCTTCTGAACAATCTCAAGGACAAACATGACTTCAGAATATCCCTGTGCTTCAGAAGTTAATATAGGGAGCTATTATCTTTTGGCCATCAATAAACAAGTCCTGCATGACACGCTGCCATATTCCACACCAATAATATAATGTAATTGTATTAATTATATTAACAAATTATAATATCCACTTTAATAGCTGTTATTCAATACTTTTGTTACGTGCAGTCTTACTGGTTTGCTGCAAAATATGCAGTATTAAGATGTGTCTGTATGTGTATGTATCTGTGTGTGCATGCGTGCGTATGTATGTCTGTATCTCTCTATTTCTGTATGTATAAATAAAACAGTTAAGCATTTCCAGTTAATCCAGCATAGGTGCTAAAAAGTTGATATTTTGATGCCATCTACTGGACACTCTGTGAAAGTACAGCTCATGTTTATGCATACATTTTGTTAATTTTAAATACTGGAAGCTGTAAAAAGTCTGTGAATCAGACACATCCCAGTATACTGAATGCTACAAACTCAGAGGTGAGATGTAGCTGCTCCTTCTCCCAGGTGTATGTCTTTTATTTTAAAACAAAGTGTTAACATGTTATTTGCCTGCGTGTGTTAATATTCTTAAAATGCCTAAGTTGGTTAAAATGAGTTGACTTGGACAGTCTATTTTATTATAAGTTCCAAACTCTCTTTTATATGTTACAGCACAAGAGAGAAAATATATTATATGGTGTTATGAGGCCACCTACTGTTTGCTAGCTAAAAGTCCAGTTAACGTGTGTTGTTAAATCCAAAAACTGAAAGCTGTAAATGGTCAATGAAGAGAAGTGCATACACCCAAATAAACTGCTAATTCATATGTAATACATCAAAATGGTGACATGAAGTTTATATTCCCCTTACACTCATTCATATAAATTAATGGCAAGTTAAAGATTGTAATTGTTTATTTCAACTCTTATAATTTCAGCACAGTGTATTAGCTGTGAGGGGTGAATTTTAAGATTGATTTAATATAGCAATAACCCACGCCTGGGTGTGGGTAATGCGGGATTTAACCACGGTTGGCGTGGTAACAAAGACAACCGTGGTTAAATCCCACATTACCCACACCCAGAAGTGGGTTATTGCTATTATACAATGACATTATTTAAGAAAATAAATAATTACTTTTCTTAAATAATAGCATTGTATAATGCCTCTTTGCTGCCCTTCCGCAGCTGTCTGGCACTCCGCGGCAGTTCTGATGTACTGCGCATGCCTACGCAGTACATTAGAGCTGTGGGCAAAAGCAACGGAGAACGCAAGATCTCCGTTGCTTTTTACTGTTTCGCTATGTTAAATGGGTTTAACATAGCGAGACAGCTTTAAAATAAGCAACGGAGATCTCCGTTACTTATTTAAAAAATGTGTCGCTATGTTAAATCCATTTGATATAGCGAGACAGGTTTAAAAAAAAAAGCAACGGAGATCGCAAGATCTCCGTTGCTTTACTAATGTCGCTATGTTAAAGGAGTTTAACATAGCGAGACAGCTTTAAAAAAAGCAACGGAGATCTGCGTTGCTTTTTTTAAACCTGTGTCGCTATGTTAAACTCTTTTAACATAGCGAGACAGTATTTTATACTAACGGAAAAAGTCTGGGCGACCGGACCTTTTTCCGTTAGTATATTGAGGGATTTACAACGGGCACGCTGGTTGGGCTGGCCAATCAGCGTGCATGTTTTAGAGGAAGAATTGTATAATTCAAGATGTTATGTGATCCTATCTCGCCTACATTCTGTACTGATGGGCTCGGAGCCGATCCCTCGGCTCCGACTCGGCACGCTATGCTATAGAGCGAGGCCTCTTATTGGCTGAGCTATTTCTTATCCCAGGATGCACCACCACTAATCCCCCAGATCTCGTTTGCCGCTTACAAGCTTAGACGTGGTCTCAACTTGGCTGGGCTAAGTACTAATTTATTTAGGCTTTTCCTGTCAGAAATTTGCTTGCTTTGAACCCAAAAGCTGTTTTAACAGCTATTGTTGTGATTTGAGTGTGTATTGAACAGTTCTGTTGAGGAATTTGTGTTTTTCTTCAAGGGAAGGTTTCCCGTTTTAGTTAGAGGGGCCTTCCCCTTTTGCTTTTTGCTATCTTAGCATTTTATTTGTGGGTCAAGTACCCGTTTAAGTTAGAGGGTCTTGACTCTCTCTTTCTGTGTGGTATTTTTTCTTGTACAACTATATTGTGTTTAAAAAAAATAAATAAATAAATAACTTTATATTTTTTGTTTTTAAACCATTAAGTTTTGGTGTGTTTCTCTTTAGACAGGTGTGTTTTTTTTTCTAAATCAGTCATGTCCAAAGAGCATAGACCCTCCGGGTTTAAAAAGTGCACGAGGTGTGGTTATAAGATGTCCATAACGGACGACCACTCCTCGCGCGTCTATTGCTTAGGCGCCAAGCACCTACAAGAATCATGTAGCGTGTGTCACACCTTCTCATCAAGGGTCCTCCAGGAGAGGAAAAACAAATTAATCCTTAAGGGGTTAATTAAGCCATCCTTCGAGGAGGCTTTATCTTCCTCTCCCTCTCCTTCAAAAAAAAGAAGTCTGCCAAAAAACCTAGGCAGACTTCTGCATCGGCTCCACGGACTTCAGAGCCGAGGGCGGAATGGTCTGCCTCGATACCTCCAGTCTCGACCCCTCTGGTTTCGGAGCCGAGGACTGGGGCATCGAGAGGCGAGTCACCTTCATCGGCTCCACTGATATTGGAGCCGATGAGGGTTGCCGGCTCAGACTCTTCCCCTTCAGAGCCGAAGTCCTCGTCGGCACCGAGGGAAATTACCTTGAGATCTCCCTCGGAGCCAATAATTATAGAATCCATTCAGAGCCGGTCCCCTAGTCCTTTGGAGCCGATGGAGAAATCGGTTCGGACCCGATCGGTATCGTCCAGATCATCCAAGATGTCTGATTCGGACATCGACATGGTGCTGCTAAGACTCTTCCAGTCTCCGGTGTTCCAAAAGCTAGTTTCGGCTCCAGCCCATTCGGCTTCGGAGCCGATGGTCCACCTCCCTACTATGGTTCCTCCTCCAACAGCCTCGGCACCGTTGGAGCCGGTGCTGGTGGAACCGGTGAAGGTTTTAGGGTCGGGCTGACCCTTACTCCAACTCCGGCTCTTGGGTCGGACTTCGGTACGCGGACTTCTTCCATTGGCCCCGGGGGGATGCTTCGGGATTGATGTTTTTGGTCCCAAGTCTCCCTCTTGGTGCGTCGGCAGCGGGAGTGCCGTCTACTGTCGTGGCCACGGAGGTGGGACCCTCCCAGGATTCTGGTGATCCCGCCTTCAGGGCTATGAGGAGTGCGTTAGCCAAATCATCTGTGGCTACCTCCACGGTCTCCCCAGCTCCTTCCCTGCATACCGAGACTGGGTCTTTGGCAGTCCCCCTGTCCTTAGACAGCGGAGCCCTGGGGCCTGAGGTTACCCCCACTGGGGTTTCCCCCCCTCCTGGAGGTCCTTCTGAAGCTTCTTCGGAAGAACCCCCCAGGAAAAGATCGTGCAAGAGGAAGCATGTTGACTCCCCTGATGAGTCTCTTACATCAGACACTGACCTCGATGATGCAGAGGGGTCCCCTAAGTCGTCCTCGGATGATGTCTCCTTTGCAGACATCCTGGAAGCCCTTAAACAACGAGGCGGCTGGCAGTCCAAACTCCCTTCTGCTGATGAGTCGGTGTTCCTTAAGGCCTTTGGGGCTCAGCCCTCCACCTCCTGGGTGTCTCCGCCCTTCGATGAGCTCTTGGATTTGATCTGTCGAAGGGCATGGGAACACCCAGACTCTGTGGAACCGGTTCTTGCTCGTCTGAATAAGTTCCTCTCGGCCCCCCCTGAAAAAGAATTTCTAACCAAAGGTGTGGCGGTAGATGCTTTGGTGGTGGCATCTGCTACCCAGCAAGATGTAGCAGAGGCTTCGACGTCCGTCCATCCTCCTAATAAGGAGTCTAGGAGCATGGATCAGTACGGAAAGCGCACCCTAAGTTCAGCGGCCTTTACATTAAGGTCCTTGAACTATCTTACGCACTTTACTAGATTTCAGAGGGATCTGATTAAAGAGCTTTCCAATACCCTCTTGGGTAACCTGCCTGAGGAGCTGGCCCAGACGGTTGGCTCTCAGCTGGCTACATTGTCGTCCATTTCAAACTCGCCCATGAGGCTCATTTCTTATGCGGCCGAAGGGGCGAGTAGAGCGGCGGGTACAGGCATTGCTCTACGGAGACAAGCCTGGCTCCGCCTGTGTCATTTCGCGGAGGCCTTTAAGTCTTCCTTTGCCGACGCCCCCTTTGATGGGTCCTCCCTGTTTGGACCCAAGGTAAAGGACACACTGACCCACTGCGAACAGGAGGGTAAGACTCTGACTGCCGTAGGGGCACGATTTTCCACTCCCTTTCGGCCTTATTCCAAGGCTAAAATAGGAGGGAAAATGTGGTTCCGTAGATCTCAGAAACCTTACCCCTCTCAGCAGGATGATCCCCCTTCCAGAGGCAGGGGAGGAGGAAATTCTTCCGGAAGACGCTGTCCCAGAGGCGGCAGAGGCCCTCGCAACACTGGAGACCGCAAGTCCTTTCGTGGCTGTTCAGCCTTTCACAGTCCCTGAGGGATTGCCCGACTGTGCAGCTCCGGAGCCAGTCGGGGGTCATTTTTCGAAGCACCTGAAAGCCTGGGAAGGTATCACTCAGGACCGATGGGTGCTTCGAATTATCACCGGAGGTTACACCATCCCTTTCTCTCACTCCCCACCTCAGTCCAAAAAAATCCCGGACCTGCCACCCAGTCAACGGGATACTGCAGCCTCAGAAGTTTCAAAGCTGCTGCAAAAAGGAGTCATCCAACTGGTCCCCGCAGACCAGATCGGATTAGGGACTTACTCAAGATTCTTTTTGGTGCCAAAAAAGACCGGGGACTTGAGGCCCATTTTGGACCTCAGCATCCTAAACCATTCAGTCAGAAAGTCCAAGTTCCGAATGGTCACCCTACAAACCATTCTCCCATTGCTGGAGAAAGGTGTTTAGATGTGCTCCATAGATCTCAAGAACGCTTATTACCATATCATGGTACATCAAGCGTCCAGGAGACATCTGCGCTTCAGCCTAGGAGGCAGTCATTTTCAGTTCCGCGCACTTCCCTTTGGTCTCACCACAGCCCCCAGGGTGTTCACCAAGTGCTTGGCAGTAGTGACTGCTCACCTGAGAAATCTAGGATTCCAGGTGTTTCCGTATCTAGACGACTGGCTCCTAACTGCCACCTCCAAGCATCTACTACTGCGGAGCCTACAAGCCACTGTATCACTGGGCAATTCCCTTGGAATCACCTTCAGTTGGCCAAAGTCTGTGTTGCTGCCATCTCAATGAATAAGATTCATAGGGGTAGAGATAGACTCAAACCAAATGCGAGTCTATCTACCTACAGACAGAATACAAACCATACAGACTCAAGTTCGAGCCTTACTTCCCAGGTCCAAAGCCCCAGCCAGGATGGTCCTGCAGCTATTGGGATCCATGTCAGCCACGGTTCTTCTAGTCCCCTTGGCAAGGTTGCACATGAGAATTCTCCAGTGGCTTCTTTCAGCTCAGTGGTCCTTTCAGGAACTCCCTCTCAGTCACCTCATATGGATCACGGAAACATGCAAACGGGACCTTCGCTGGTGGCTAGTGCCCTCCAATTTGGATCAGGGACGACCCTTTGTTCCACCTCCTCCTGTGGCCACTTTGACCACGGACGCCTCCCAGATGGGGGGGGGCATTCCCTGGGCAGGTCAGTCCAAGGCAAATGGCACCCAGAAGAGACCCTACTTCATATCAACATCCTAGAAATGAGGGCGGTGCTTCTGTCCCTCCAAGCCCTTCACGATTACCTCCCTCAGGGCGTAATTGCCATTCACTCAGACAACATGTCAGTTGTCTGGTACCTGAACAAACAAGGAGGGACCAGATCCTATCCTCTTTGCAGAGAGGCCATGAGAGTCTGGGAATGGGCAGTCTCGACCGAACGCTTTCTAGTGGCTACTCATATCCCGGGCAAGTCCAATGTGATAGCCGACAGACTGAGCAGAACCATCCTCTCTCCTCACGAATGGTCTCTGGACATGACAGTTGCAAGTCAGATTTTCAGCAGATGGGGAGTTCCGTGTTGCGACCTCTTCGCGACTCCACTAAATGCGAAGTGCAAAAAATTCTTCTCCCTAACCCCGGCTCCAGGGAAGAGCCCCATGGATGCACTAGCCCATCCTTGGCCCACCGGCTTGCTTTATGCCTTCCCCCCAGTTCCTCTCCTTCCCAGGGTGATCCAAAAGGCATCTCTCTTGGGGAGCAAAATGATCTTAGTTGCTCCTTACTGGCCTCGTCAAGTATGGTTTCCCTATCTTTGGAAATATACTCTGGAAGGTCCATGGTTCCTGGATCAGATCCCAGACCTTTTGGTTCATCAGTTGGGACTATTCCACCAGTCCCTGCACACCTTAAAATTGACGGCTTGGCTCCTCCTCTTCCGTCTATAGTCAGGAGTCATACATTGGATCCAGAGGTTGTACACATATTATCTTCGGCCCATAAGTCTCCTACAAAGAAACTGTATTCTAGCAAATGGAAAAGATTTGCTATTTGGGCTCAACTCCGGGGCCTGGATCCCATCACTATACCCGTGGCAGAAGTACTAAAATTTTTAACTTCTCTTTTCAATCAAGGTTCTTCAGTCTCTACCATCAAGGTTCAATTGGCAGCGATTTCTAATTTTCACGAATCTATAAACCCACCTTTAATGAGCAACAGATTGTATAAGACCTTCTTGAAAGGTGCTGAACTTTTAAGACCTCCGATTTCTCATCCTGCTCCTCCATGGGATCTCGATGTGGTGTTACGTGCCTTAACTTCCTCCCCCTTCGAACCAGCAGCTACATGTGATCTAAAATTTCTATCGTGGAAGACTGCTTTTCTGGTGGCAATTACTTCTGCCAGAAGAGTTTCAGAGCTTCAAGCTTTGTCTGTAAAACCCCCGTACTTGGTTTTTCACAAAGACAGAGTATCTCTCAGGCCAAATCCTTCCTTTGTCCCTAAAGTTTGTTCCAGTTTCTGCCTACAACAATCGTTAGAACTTCCAGTTTTTTTTCCAAAATATTCTAACAAAGCGGAATTCATATTCCACACATTAGATGTCCACAGGCAGTTGTGTTTTTATTTAGACAGGACCAAACAAACAAGGAAAACAGATCAGTTGTTTGTATCCTTTGCAGACAATAAATTGGGCAAAGCTGTCACAAAGGTCACTATTGCCAAATGGATCAGGGACTGTATTACTCAAGCTTATTCTTATTCTAACAAAGAGCTTACCACCTCTGTCAAAGCTCATTCTACAAGGGCTATGGCTACTTCGATAGCATTTCATTCTAAGATTGCCATTAGTGACATTTGTGCTGCGGCTACATGGTCTTCCCCGCACACTTTCATTTCCCACTACAAATTGGATGTGGCATCTAGAGGACGAGCTTCATTTTATTCCACAGTGCTCAGGAGTGTTTTCCAATGAGCCACCCAGGATTTAGGTGCTAGGGATGCTGTCCCATCAGTACAGAATGTAGGCAAGATAGGATCACATAACATCTTTTAGTTATGTACTTACCATAACTTCAGATGTTTGGGATCCATCTCGCCTACATTCCTAATAACCCACCCTCCTTCCCCCTTCCTTGGTGATCAGAGGATATCAGAAGGTCCGAATCCTGTTGTTTCATCTTGAAACATCTAACAATGTTATATAAACAAGTTGTGCATGTGTGCATGAATGCGGACAAACAAGATCTGGGGGATTAGTGGTGGTGCATCCTGGGATAAGAAATAGCTCAGCCAATAAGAGGCCTCGCTCTATAGCATAGCGTGCCGAGTCGGAGCCGAGGGATCGGCTCTGAGCCCATCAGTACAGAATGTAGGCGAGATGGATCCCAAACATCCAAAGTTATGGTAAGTACATAACTAAAAGTTTTGTGTCATTCATTTTCCCCTTCATGGAAATAAAAACAAAGTTAATTTTTGACATTGTATGTTGACTGCAGGACCTAGGAGCTCTTTTACAGTTTACATTTAGAACAAAACAAAACCAATCCCCTATAGATTAAGAAATTTTGTATTTGCAGTATACCTACGGATTGGATTTTTATGCATATACCAGTAGTAATATGCCCCTCTGCAACACTGTATTTCTTTCTTTCTTTCTTTCTTTCTTTCTTTTTCTTCTGATATATTTCTGGTGTCCTCCCTTTTATTCCCATTTTTTAAATATATATATTTATTATAGATAATTTTCCTTGTTGCATGATAGGTTTATTTGGTCTAAAGTAGATTATATTTAAACTGAAAACACTGTTGTAAACAAACTATTACAGAGATTGTAATACTTAATGATAAAGTAAAACTATTATGTGAAAAGTGCTTAATAGACATTCTTTAGGATTTGTATAATCTGGCAAAATGTCAAGATAACATACTTTTATGGATTCTATGGGGCAAGGTACAGGAGCTGTTCTCAATAAATGTAATTTGTGGTATCCTTTAGTAGCAACATTAGTGAGGTTATAACTACAGTGAATACGTTGTATGTAGCCAAATCCTTTTGTCTGATCCTTTTGACTTGGAAGGTTACTTGCAAAATATCATTGTACATAACCGTGGACACGTTTCTGCTGTTGTAAACTGAAACTTTGAGTATGTCAGGTCTATAAGTTAACATTTAAATCAATATTGCTCCTGGGCGGGGGGCTTTTTTAAAGAATTTTGGTCTAAGTTATACATTTTACCCATATTCCTTATTTTGATATTGGGTTCAACTGCAGTTCAGTGAACTGAGAATATCAAATCCCAGTCAGCTAAGTGCTTTCTAATATCTTGCTCAATATAAACTAGTATGCCTGTATTGTACCAGAGAGAACATGTCATTATATCTACACAGACAAGATAAAACAATGGAAAGGTCTTTGCTGAAGTAGATCATCTGTTATTGAGATATTTAGCCTGTCACTGAGATTAGCAAAAGGGTGTATCTCCAAGTTGGTACTCACTTCGACATCTGTCTACTTTGGATCTTAGTGTTGGGAAATAATCCCAGTTTTGATAGTTATGAGCACTGTCTATTAATACAAATCTCAGCTGGCCAAAACCAAGTAAATGCAGAAGAGCAAAGGAAATAATCTACCATTATTTTGTCCATGTGCAAACAAAGAATATACATCTGAGGCTTCTTATTCTTCTCAAATAATTTAGTTTTATGTATCTTAGATAAGCACTTTCATCTAAAGATTTTGTCAGATGGCCTCATTTGTGAATGGGTAATGCATCTTGGTCTGACAGGATTAAGAAAGATTCTGATTATAGGCACTCCTAATACATATGAAAACAGGAAGCCTTTCTAGTCTGAAACCTCTGACATGCACACTGAGCTCCATATTTCTGAGGTAGCATGTATTTGTGTGTTTGGTATGCAGGATTGTCTCTGTGTGTGAGTGTGTGTGTGTGTGTGTGTGTGTGTGTGTGTGTGTGTGTGTGTGTGTGTGTGTGTGTGTGTGTGTGTGTGTGCATGTGTGTGTGCGTGTGCGTGTGTCTGTCTCTGTGTGTCTTTCTGTCTAACTACCTGTTTGGGTGGCCACACTCTAGGATGTTGGTAGAGGATGCTAATTGCATATGAGTGTGAATATGCATATGTGCGTGTGTGTGTGTGTGTGTGTGTGTGTGTGTGTGTGTGTGTGTGTGTGTGTGTGTGTGTGTCTGTCTATGTGTGTTGGTCATACCTTTCAATTGTACAGATTTTCTCAGAATGTCCAGATTTGTGTCATCTACATTTGGTCCATTTTTCATAAAGTTGTAGTTTTCAAGCAAATTTGTGGCAAATCATTAAAGATTTAAGTTAGAAAATAATGACAGACATTTGATTTTCAGACTTTATACCCTTCAAAAAATGCAAGCTAATGCAAAACGTGTTATTGTATCAACTTTCTAAGTTTGTAAAAGCAGTATTTAAAAATTATCCCTATTTTTGGTTCTTTGTCCCAGTTTTATTTATGGCTTTGTCTAGATTTTTTATTCTAAGAGGTTGAGAAGTATGGTGTCAGTGTGTATTCTGTGGGTGAGTGTTTTTGTGTGAGTGAATGTGTGTGGCTTGTTTATTGACCTTGGAAATGTGAGCGCATACGTGTCTATGCGTCTCTTTGTGTATATACATGCATCCATGCATTTGTGAAGTGAGTGCCAGTGCTTCTGCAATGCATGGGCAGCTAGGAGAAATGCTATTGCTGTCTGGTCTGACAGCAAAGTGTTTGAGTCAAAGACATGGAAATGAACTGCTAATGATGTATTTCTGTGTATCTTTCACACGCAACTCACACTCAACCATGCATGCATTCATACATATATGCAAGAGTGCATACCCACACACACACACACACACACACACACACACACACACACACACACACACACAAAAATAAACTTTATTTTCACATCGAGGTTCTCCCGTTCAATTCTCGGCTAGAGTGCAGGGAGTGCCTTCTGTGTGGAGTCTGCATGTCCTCCTCGCGGTTGGGTGGGCATTCGAAAGATATGCGTAAATGGACGTGCCTTTGTTGAAGGTTGAACATCGAGCTGGCACCTCGGGGTTCGTGAAAATCTACTGCCAATCATTAGCGGACCGGAGTTCCATTGTGGCAACCCCTAACTGGGAAAAGCCGAAAGACAACAACAACAAACTTGATATGTATTTTGTTTACTTAGCTGTCTGAAGACAGAAGAAAAATGTGAACCCCCAAGAACACCATTTCGTTTGCAGGACAGACATTTTCCTGTGCTGATCCATGATATTACTCAGTCCTACAGGACATACTGCATTCTATACTTAAAGAGGCATATATGGCATCACATTGTGCATATTGCAATCAGCAGCTAACAAGTAATACAGAATATTAATGTAACCAGATTAGTTACTTCAGTGTAGTTCAAACCAAACTAATCTAACGTAACTAGTCTGAACTAAACTGATGTAGCTAATCTGAACTACTCTAATGTAACTCATCTGAACTATTGTGTTTTATTGCCTCATCATCTCATCATCTTCTTTCGGCTGTTCCCGTTAGGGGTCGCCACAGCGGATCATCTGTTTCCATTTCTTCCTGTCCTCTGCATCATGCACTTTCACACCAACCGCCTGCATGTCCTCTCTCACCACATCCATAAACCTTATCTTAGGCCTTCCTCTTTTCCTCTTACCTGGCAGCTCCATCCTTAGCATCCTTTTCCCAATATACCCAGCATCCCTCCTCAGCGCATGTCCAAACCAACGCAATCTCGCCTCTCTTGCTTTGTCTACAAACTGTCCAACCTGAGCTGACCCTCTAATATACTGATTCCTAATCCTGTCCATCCTAGTCACACCCAGTGCAAATCTTAACATCTTTAACTCTGCCACATCCAGCTCTGACTCCTGCCTTTTCGTCAATGCTACCAACTCCAACCCATATAACATAGCTGGTCTCACTACCCTGTTGTAGACCATCCCTTTCACTCTTACTGGTACCCATTATTGCCTACATTTCTATATTTTTTATTTGTGAAATGAATTTCACCTGGACTCTGTCATAAATTTGTCAGTATTGTTCAATGTGTCACCACAGTAAACAAATATAAATCCATATATACATGCATATAATAAACTTTTTTCTTTGCCATTTTGGCATAATTAACATTGGCAGAGTTAAAGTAGTTCTTGGGTTAATTCTCACAATCACTGGTACTAAGCCTTTTGGCCGGCTCACCCTCTCACTGCTATCCCAGCTGCTGTATCCAGACTTGGTCTCAGTTTTCATTCTGACTGAAAGTGTGTAGCAAATTCATGTAATTTATCAATAAAATTAGACTGCATTCAGGAAAAACAGTATACCGTATTCCCTTACAATACACTGTTGCCACTATTTGCTGTTATGACTTCTGTGTGCTTTGCCACAGTTGCTTCTTGTAGAGTGGAACAACCAGCTTTCATTGTATCTTTATTGCTGCATGCAGCTGTAATCTGCCATTATCAGTGTTTTCATTTGTTTGCTAATATTTATTTCATCTATTATGCTGTACAATTCTGAAGCAGTTGTACTGCATCTTATAATTGCTGCAATAATGGAAGTAAGCTTTAACTTATTTAAGGCTCTGGTGACCAATTCCTTCCTTGGAGTAATGCATCCTAAGGAATAATCTATTGTACTGGCTTGTTTCTGTCCAGTTGGGGGGCCTAGAGGAAACCCATTATATATCACTGTGTACTATACATTTGCTCCCTTTCTGTAGTCATTGTTTTCCCTCTGGTTGATACATCTTGCTGGATCATACGTGGCAAATATATGGTATTTTAGATGATGCAACTTGATTCCCACTGTCCCATATTTATAGGTCACTGGTAAAAGTGAAGCAACAGTTTCTTAATGTGCATCTTAAGTTAGAAAAAGTGAGGTGTATGAAATGTTGTTGTACTGAAAATTAAGATAAACATGCATTTCCAGACATAGTAAATCAGGAAGTAAACTTCAGATATTTATGAAAGTCAAAATCTTTTATGGCACACTGTTTCTTACCTGCTGGAGGAATTAAGCTACTGGTTTGGAAACCTGATTTTTGTGGAAAATGTTGTAATGGGGAGAGATATCCAGAAAGGTCCAAGTTCATATCCTAAAGCATTTCAGTACTGTTAACCTAATATGTAAGAAAACCTATCACCTATGATATGTGTCAGGAACTATAAGGAAATGTGTGTACATTAAGATGGACACTATTGGACCAGATGGGTAGAAGGAATAACAGAAAAATGACAGCAAGAAAAAAAATATTGTAAAACAAGAGTCCCAGTACATAATGCAGTTGACACTCCCATTTCCAGACATAGTAAATCAGGAAGTAAACTTCAGATATTTATGAAAGTTGTAAACCGATAAACCACAGTAACAGTTTATTCTACAACTAAAAGAAAGAGTTGATAAGGAGACTTCTTTCAGAAGGATAGTTAAATGATGATGTCCTAATGGATGTACTTGCTTCCATGGCTAAACAGTTAATATGTACAATATAAATCATGTTGCTTTCCAAAAGAAAGTTTGATCATTTTCCAAAGAAATGTTTTACACAGTTGTACAAGCTGTTTATTGAACACTTCGGAATAAACCTTTAACAAGACTACTTCTGTTCATGATGTCTCATACTGGCTACCATTTTGTAACGTCTTTGTACTATAGTTATGATATAAGAAAGGTGAACTTCACTCAGTGAAAGAAGACATGACATCAAACATGGTTAGTCCAAAAAAACAGGCTATGCATTGTGCTTCAGAAAATTAAGTCAGTAAGGAAGTACTTTGAACATCTAAGAGGAAGAATGGAAAATTACATGTTGTACTACTGCATTCATAAGGTTACTGTAATTGTGACTTTTCTTGACAGTGCCAAATGGGTGCCTGTTGAATGTTCTCTCTGTGGCACAGCTAGTGAGAAGTGCTCAATCAACAAATGCATTTCTGAATCACGCATCCATTACACCTGTGACTGAGACCCTCTCTCTGCTACCTCTAGTAGGTAGAGTGAAGGGTATTTGTGAATCCCGCTATGCATGAGTTGATGGAAGATGAGGTGGAAAACGAGGAGAATGTAGAGCAATGCATGAATGGTACATACGTTTATATCTGATCTATGTTTGATGAAAATTAAATTTGTTGAAACAAGGGAATAAATAGTACTAGGCAAAAACTGACTGGTCAGCAACAATCACACGAAAGTCAGAAAAAGAAGGAACAGATTGGGTTATGTTTCATATAGGACCTATCTCTCAATACCCCTTATTATAACATTCTAACTTCAAAACCACTATTCCCCTTTGCTGTATTTTTGCCATCAGATTGTATGTTAGATTGACTGGAACTGGACAGTCTGGTTGCACTGAAACAACTTTTCTCAAACTATATTATTGCCAGTATAAAAGTACACAGTTAAAATTTTGCTAATGAATATAAGAAAATGACTTGTTTGGAAGATGCTTTTTATAATAGATGATGGGATATTGCGGAACCAATTAAAGCAAAGAACTCTTCCTTGTTATTAGAAGAGTGATAAAATTCGATAGTAAAAGTGGTTTCTGCCCTCTATCATTCCACATCATTCTACCTGTGGTGTAGCCAAATCAAATATGACATTTACAGCAGAACCAAACCATCTGCTTCAAATTGTGAGTTATTGGTGCAATGTTTAGCTAGAAAATAGGTTCAAAACCACTTCCTAGAGTAGGTAGCGAAAACACTCCTAATTTAATCTGCAAATAAAATACTGTAATTTAGTTAGCTGAATAGTATATTTTAAATTTAGCTATGTTTTTTTTTTCTTTTTTTATCTGAGCAAGATCTATTAGATGTAAGTATTTGTTTTAAGTGATACCCAGAAATCACTATTATGTTTAAATGATTTGCACAGAGTACTGCAGTATACACATGAAGGCTGCAAGAATTTTGAGTTCTGGCAGTGTTTGCATTTTCACAAAATAAGCATATATTGCATATTTTAAATCAAGTCAACTGAAAAATGTATAGATAATTTATAGCCTTACCAACAATACTTCTTGCTATAGATTTCTATTTCTTAGGCGGCAACTACAATCGTTTGTAGCCAGTTTAAGAAGCATTAATTTTGTTCATACAAAGTAAAAGCGCTAGCAACATGTCAAATGGAGTGTAATAATAGAGTGTCTGGATAGCGTGGTATTTCATACCTTGAACCTATTTGTACATGTGTATATTGTTGAGGTTTTCATTAGAAATGTTAGAATTGTTTGAATATTGTATTACTAATTACAATTTAGATATTGATAAGTTAATTAATATTGTATTTATCTTATCTAATTCTCTCTCAGTTGTAGTGGTAATGTGGTTAGGGCAGTAGTAGTTCTGAAAGGTTTTAGTGTTACAGAAAATTTGAAAAAGCTGAATTTCTATACTTATACCTTTAAATGTGTTGTGAGGAAGGGACTTCCAAAATTCACTTACATAATAATATAGTCCTTGGTATAAAGTAATGAATGTGGGAGATAGAATTGTGGAATATAAAAGGTCTACAGGATAAGAAGAAAAAGAAACTACTTTTGCACCTACTTTACCAAACACAAGCAAATATTATTTTTCTACAAGAAACGCATTTACTTAATGAAGACTAGAATGAGGATAGAGATAAAATGTGGATAACCTCAATTGTTGCCTCGGGTAGTAAGACTATTTCAAAATGTGTGGCTATACTTATTAAAAAATAACAGTCAGAGACTATTCTTGATTTTGGATCTGATAATTTGCGGAGGTGGTGTTATTTTCGATGTACAAACTCTATATCCTGTAGACCTGTATTCTTTGTAAATGCATATGGTCCTTGTTCAAATCAACACAAATTTATAATACAAATCTATCATTTATTATTAGGTTTGTAATAGGGGGGACTGAAATACTGTCATTGACCCCTTAACAGATAGAACAAGCAGAAACAAATAACACAATGCCCAGGTGACACAGGCTTTGAATGATCTAGTGCTAGACTTTAATTTAATTGACCCTTTTCACTCAGTGGGTCGAACTAATCCTAATGTCAATTATACATTCTAGTTCCCATGCTATAAATCTTGATCCAGGATTGATTTTTTTCCTGATCTCGGTCTCCATAGTAAATGAAGAGACCAAGTACTCAACCAGCTCTAGATTCTTCTAGGACCACTCTAAGATAACCCTAAAAGTTTCACCCCCCCCCAAAAAAAACCCCAAATTAGTAATTTCCAGAATTGGTCTTTGAACTCACATCTCCTTGATAAGGAGGAAGTAGTAGAAGCAATTAATGAGGAACTAGAAGAACTAATAGTCTCTCAACTTCGGACATTGCACTAGATGTTTTGTGGGCAGTTAGTAAAGCCAAAATCAGGAGTCTGTTGACGCAAAAAGCCTCGTACTATAAAAAAACTCTCTAAACACAAGGACAACACTCTAATAGATAAAATCCAAGAAATTGAAACGTCAACTTCACTTGAACTTCACATCAGATTTAGAAAGTCATCTTTTAAACAAACAAAAGTAGTTATATGTACTCCACTCACAAAACCTCTCTTTCCTGGAAATGAAATTCCTTGCTTAAAATTCTGAATGGGTGCAACAACCCTTGAAACTACTTGCTAGACCTATTAACATTAATCAAAACTCACCAGTAATTACGCAAATTATGTATAATAACAAACTATTTACTACCAATCAAGAAATAATACTTGTATTTGAAAAGATATATAAGAAACTATGCAGACCCCAGGATTCACTCTCCTCGGAGAACTATACCACTCTCTCCGAGAATATTAATTTTCCAAAAATAGAAAAACATCAAATTCAGCTATTGGACTCTCCCTTTAGAGCAGAAGAGGTTGCAGACACAATTAAAAACTTACACAAAAACAAAGCCCCAGGTCCTGATGGATTTACTTCAAGCTTTTACAAAACATTTGCCCCCAAAATGATTCCTTTACTTCTTAAAGTCTTCAATCACATTGACAACTTTGGCTTCAGGGACTTGAACCCGAACAATTCCAAGACTATCTATATACATAAGCCCAACACTGACAAAACCAATCCTATAAACTACAGACCAATATCTCTTATAAACGTAGATATGAAAATTCTTTTCACTGTATTAGCGAATAGACCTAAAACAGTTCTACCTACAATTATATCCCCGGATCAAGCAGGTTTTATGAAGGGGAGGCTCAAGTGGGACTATACATTTACACTGGAGGCAACCATGCAACTTTTGGCAAAAGAAAAGCTCCCCAGGTATCTTCTAGCACTTGATGTCACTAAGGCATTTGACAGAGTTAACCTGGACTTCTTATTTTTGACCTTACAGCACTTCAACATTCCAAACAAATTCATAAAAAATACTTTATAACTCTTCATTTACTACACTATTTATAAATAAAACTTGCTCTAACAGAATAAAATGAATTAATGGCACAAGACAAGGCTGCCCCTTCTCACCATATCTCTTTAACATTTATATTAAACCATAATTTATCTATCTCAGAGAACCTTTCATCATATTCCCAAGGTGCTAAATAACAACCTGCTATTCTCAGCCTTTGCTGATGACCTTAATATATACTTCCAATTACCTAACTCTGACTTAAATAAAATTTTAAAACTAAGAACAAAACAAGTGTTCCCAGGAAGTTAATGCTCTCAATGCAGAAATAATGCAAAATAAAAAGCACTAACAAACTGCAAGAGAGCAAAACAAGGCTGCTCCACTGAATCCACATAAACAGCAATGGTACTAAAGTCAGTCCATAACCAAGCTGTATCAATAATCCAGTAGATGTAACAACAAGTAGTCAAAGGTAAATCAATTTAATGTTTAAAATAAAACTGGCAACCGCTTTCACCCAAAAAGGGCTTTATCAAGCTAAATACATCCAAGCCATAAAAACCTGTTTTATATATACACAGGGATGGTAATCACTATGACATCACATCCTATCTAACAGTTAACCAAAAGGTATATATACCACATAAATTGTTATACTAAAATACAAAGGCATTCATAAAAACAGTTATCTAGATATCATGTACATATGAAAACACTCTCTTACTAAGTTATAAGCACTAAAAATATATTTACATATATCCAACATGTTCCAAGTAGCTGACACACACACACACACACACACACACACACACACACACACACACACACACAAAAGCTGGCACAGATTTACCAGTTCTGCCACCTCCACTCAGATAATAAGGTAAGATAATAAGGTAGATCCACTGCCACCAGCCAGCTACTTTCAGGAACTTACCAGGGTACCCAATTACTCTTAGTAAAATTGATACAGATACAAATGGTAGTAATAACCAAGCAGCAATACTTTCAGAAGCATGAAGCCACAGTGTCACCAAATAAATGCAGGTACTCTCAAAGGTAAAACTATTTTCTAAAAGACCAGCCACATTGAAAAGTTTAGATATATTTAATAATAAATAATAAAATAGAAAACATGAAAATACTGAATATCTATTTACAATAAACACCAGAGTTTCAATTCACAAGAAATATTAAAACAACACAGCTGGAAAGATTCAGACAGATACAGAAAAATAATATTTAACTAATCTCACTATGTTTTCTTAACTTATTGAAGAATTATTGTTTCGTACTTACTGGCTAGAACAAGGCAAGGTGAAATGGATGAGTATCGTTCAGTTCCAGTAACAGAGTGCTGAGTGTCAGTATTAAATCTCTCACTAGTATCTAAATACAATTTCAGTGCTGGCTACAAAATGACATCACATCTGGTCACCTTACTGTGTGGTTCCCACACTAGCCCCTCACTAGAAACTTGAGCCAGGATCTGTCATAGATGTGCTACAATATACACCTAAAGCATTGTTAAGGCATCTGGAGACTGTAAAACAATTACAGTACTTTCATCCTTGTGCAGATAGTAACCAGCGATTCTCTGGCACCCCAGGGTAGCAATTAGCTCACCACTAAGGACAATAAGAGCAGGACCCCAGCCCAGATATTGCGTCTCTTCTGCATTGAGGCCTGTGAGATAAAATCTTTATGGCCTAAACCAAGTCATTTAATTTCAAGCTATTTTTCTTGAGGTTAGCTTGGTGCGTTAACCCCTTCCCTTTCAGCATTCTCTGTTAACATATATACATTTCATCAGGTACAAAACAGTCTGACATACAAATATATTTCTTTTCTGTTCAGCAGGACCCACTGTTAATCCATTTTTAACACAAACAACTTTACAAATACAAAAACCAAACACACCAGCTGCTAGGATGAATGGTACGAATGCTAAAAGTAAACTACAATCAAAGTAACAAAACCGCACATGCACTGACACATAGCCAGAGTATAAAGCTTTAATAAGCAATTTTAATAAACTGTTAGAGCTTTCATGGCTGCCTCTGCACACTTCATCAGAACAAAATCGACATTTCAATAGTAACAGTAAATTATAACTTTTTCAAACACTAAATAACTAATAAAACACTTGCAAGTTGGAGCATATCTCTCAGTAGGTGTTACAATGTATCCTGTTAGCAGCACAGAAAATCCTTAAAGGGACAACCTTCTTTAAGAAATGACCTGTACGGCTATACATAGTATCACAAAAATAGTACCTCAATCAACACAACTCTAGCTCATATTAAGTGATGGAAATACACCAAATATTTGAACATATTGGATACGTAATTCAAGCCAAAACATCTTATGGCATCTGTAAAATACAAATGTATATAAATGATATTAAAAAGTGTAGATATATCCTAAAAACTGATGCACTGACAGTCTAAATGTGCCAGAAAATAATAAATAAAAACAGTGCAATACATATGGCCTATACTTATGATTCTAAGATTACCATTGAACAAAATGTCAAAATTCAACTTACATGCAAACATGTTTAACTCTGTTAGACTGTCAACTAAATCAAACTTCTGACTTAATATAAAAGTGAAACCTTCTTCCAAAAGAGAAAAATGGTCCAAGTTATGTCCAAGTGACTGTAATTGAAAATTTCATATCCATTGTGTTCATAAATTATATTGTCAATAATATTAATTAGGGGACTCTTAAAGGTCTTAACATCCCCTATCAGTAATGTCTCTCCACATAATTGTTAACCACTGTAGTATCCACCTCATTATTTTAAATAGAGGTAATATTGGTCCCCCTGATGTTATATGTGGTCTTTGTTTCATATTGTTTTAAATCCCTTAAAATCTTTTTGTATATCCTGTGCTTAATTTGATTCATTTGATAATCTATCTTAACAAATAATAAGACAGAAATAACAAGTCATGTTTAAATTTGGAATCCAATTTACAAACGTCTTTCAGTTGTGAAAATATGAAATTCATTCTTCTTAATCAATAATTCAGTTATCTCAAACCCATGCTTATCATATAAATTACTGAACTGTTAAAAAAAATGAGGGTCTGAGGAAATTCCAATGGAAAATGTGAAGGTTCTTAGCCCCAGTGGAAATATTTTTAATTCTAAGCATTCCCTATGGAACAAATTGTCATTTGCAATGTTTTCAGTTTATATAATTTCTTGTCAAAATCTTGAACTGCCATATAGGTGAAACACCTGATGTCCTTAAAGGGTCATTTGTATGTATCCTATGTGCCTCTAATAGAGGAAGTTTCAGGAATCACACAGTGGAGACTAACTTGGCTAGATTTTTCTTTTAGTTTTTACATTATGCAAAACAAATGCACAGGCTGTGGAACAACACTGCCTTTCATAACATGGAACAAATGGACAAAGTGGGGAACATGCAAACATGCAGTCATTTTAAAGCCACATATATCCTATCTATACATTCCTATATTGTGGGATACTGCTTTTCAGAAAACACAAGAAATACAGAAGGTAAGGAACACTTACTAACAGCTGCAAGGAGGATCTTTACAAATAATTTACATTTGTCAGACCATGTAAAAGTGCCAATAAAAGGAACTTGCTGCAAAATACATGTACTTATTGTGTCTGTCAGTAACTTTTGCTGATCATGGTTCCTACCATTTCTGAAATGTTTGCTGCTCCTACAACTGTAATGTTCCATGAATCTCTTAGTAAAAGGAAAGCAGTATAGGAAGCAGCCCCACTTTTATCGCAGACAGAGTGGGAATCTTAGCAACTGAAAGCAATTAAGCAGGCATGTTACAAAGATAAAAAGATGTTTGACAAACCACTTGTTTTCTGTATTGTGATGTCAGATGTCTATTGAGGAATCCTGACATTGTTTACTGTTTCTCTTCCCTAGGAACCAAATAAGTGTTTAAGTATGTTTAGTAGATTCCTGGGGGGGGGGTGGTTGGAGCACTCACAGCACAGCATAACATCTGCGGATGTGCCCTGCTTTCAGTACAGGAGGAATAAAAATGGTCTCCTGAAATGACTGTAGTGCGTGTGCTTCAATGTAGGCAGCAGTACACCTGAAACAGACAATGAATTACTTTAAAATGTTAGATAGAAACACTACTTTCTTTTCTATCATATTGTACACATGCTCAAATATGGAATGGACTGACCACATTTGTGTATGTGTATATGTTTGCCACACAACAAACAATGCGCTTAAGTTAGTGAATGCACTATGGAGCCTTAGGCATGGAACAGAGAAAATGTTAGTGGAGAGCAGCATTGTAGGTGCTGATTGAGGAGTTACTTATGTAGCGCCATAGGTGGGAGTAAGTAAGGCTACAGCTGATAACTATCTACTCATCTTTCCTAACAGAACTTGTATGTAAGACCATGGCTCACACCTGCACTGAGAGTATGTGTATGTAAGATCACAACTCAATCCTATCTGCTCCCTGGTTTTCTCATTATTTCAACACTCATCACCAAAATATTGCCTCATTAGCTGGACAAGCTGAAAAAGAGTTATAATAAAATTGATAAGTTTGCAAGCGACCACATCAAAAGAAAAGAATAGAAGACATGAATGTCTTGTACTTATTGTTTTTCTTTCGGCTGTTGCCATTAGGGGTCATCACAGTGGATCACCTGTTTCCATTTCTTCCTGTTCTCTGCATCTTGCTCTGTCACACCAACCACCTGCATGTCCTCGCTCACCACATCCATAAACCTTATCTTAGGCCTTCCTCTTTTCCTCTTACCTGGCAGCTTCATCCTTAGCATCCTTTTCCCAATATACCCAGCATTCCTTCTCAGCACATGTCCAAACCAATGCAATCTTGCCTCTCTGGCTTTGTCTCCAAACCACCCAACCTGGGCTGACCCTCTAATATACTTATTCCTAATCCTGTCTACCCTCATCACACCCAGTGCAAATCTTAACATCTTTAACTCTGCCACATCCAGCTCTAACTCCTGCCTTTTTTTCAATGCCATTGTCTCCAACCCATATAACATAGCTGGTCTCACTACCCTCTTGTAGACCTTCCCTTTCTCTCTTACTGGTACTCATCTGTTACAAATCACTCCTGGCACTCTTCTCCAGTCACTCCACCCTACCTGTACTGTCTTCTTCATCTTTCTTCCACACTCGTCATTACTCTGAATTGTTGATCCCAGGTATTTAAACTCATCCACCTTTACCAACTCTACTCCCTGCATCCTCACAATTCCTCTATCCTCCCTCTCATTCACGCACACATATTCTGTCTTAGTCCTGCTGACCTTCATTCCTCTCCTCTCTACAGCATATCTCCACCTCTCCAGGGTCCCCTCAACCTGTTCCCTACTTTCACTACATATCACAATGTCATCTGTAAACATCATAGTCCACAGGGACTCCTGTCTGATCTCGTCTGTCTACCTGTCCATCACCACTGCAAATAAGAAAGGGCTCAGAGCTGATCCTTGATGTAATCCCACCTCCACCTTAAATGCATCTGTCACTCCCACTGCAGATCTCACTGCTGTCACACTACCCTTGTACATATCCTGTACCACTCTTACATACTTCTCTGTCACTCCCGACTTCCTCATACAATACCACAACTCCTCTCTAGGCACCCTGTCATATGCTTTCTCTAAGTCCACAAAGACACAATGCAACTCCTTCTGACCTTCTCTGTACTTCTCCATCAGCACTCTCAGAGCAAACATCGCATCTGTAGTGCTCTTTCCTGGCATGAAACCATACTGCTGATCACTAATCATCACCTCCCTTCTTAACCTAGCTTCCACTACTCTTTCCCATAATTTCATGCTGTGACTGATCCATTTTATCCCTCTGTAGTTACTACAGCTCTGCACATCACCCTTATTCTTAAAAATCGGTACCAAAACACTTTTTCTCCATTCCTCAGGCATCCTCTCATTTTCCATGATTTCATTAAACAATCTAGTTAAAAACTCCACTGCCATTTCACCTAAACACCTCCATGCTTCCACAGGTTTGTCATCTGGACGAACAGCCTTTCCATTCTTCACCCTCTTCATTGCTGTCCTTACTTCCTCCTTGCTAATCTGTTGCACTTCCAGATTCACTATCCCCACATCATCCAACCTTCTCTCTCTCTCTCTCTCTCATTGTCTTCATACATCAGCCCCTCAAAGTACTCTTTCCATCTCCTCAACACACTCTCCTCACTTGTGAGGACATTTCCCTCATTATCCTTTATCACCCTTACCTGCTGCACATCTTTCCTAACTCAGTCCCTCTGTCTAGCCAATTGGTACAGGTCCTTCTCTCCCTCTTTAGTGTCCATCCTTTCATACAACTCTCCATATGCCCTATCCTTAGCCTTTGCCACCTCTCTCTTTGCAGTGCACCTCATCTCCTTATACTCCTGTCTACTTTCTTCATCTCTCTGGCAATCCCACTTCTTCTTTGCCAACCTCTTTCTCTGTATACTCTCCTGTACTTCCTCATTCCACCACCATGTCTCCTTGCCATCCTTCCTCTGTCGAGACGTCACACCAAGCACCTTTCTAGCCGTCTCCCTTACTAGCTCTGCTGTAGTTACCCAGCTGTTCGGTAACTCTTCCCTGCCACCCAGTGCCCGTCTTAACTCTTCTCTGAACTCCACCTCACAATCACCCTTTTTGAATTTCCACCATTTGATCCTTGTTGCTGCCTTCACACTCCTCCTCCTCTTCCTGATCACCAATGTCATTCTACAGACCACCATTCTATGCTGCCTAACTACACTTTTCCCCGTCACCACTTTACAGTCTCCGATCTCCTTCAAACTGTCCCTCCTGCATAGGATATAATCCACCTGTGTGCATCTTCCTCCACTTTTATATGTCACGCTATGCTCCTCCCTCTTGTTAAAATACGTATACACCACAGCCATGTCCATAATTTTTGCAAAATCCACTACCACCTGACCTTCTGCATTCCTTTCCTTAACACCATACCTACCCATCACTTCCTCATCCCCTTTGTTCCCTTCACCAACATGCCCATTGAAATATGCTCTGATCACCACTCTCTCACCCTTGGGTACAGTCATCACCACTTCATCCAACTCACTCCAAAATTTTTCTTTATCATCCATCGCACACTCAACTTGTGGAACATATTCACTAACAACATTCATCATTACACCATCAGCTTCCAGCTTCATAAACATCACTCTATCTGACAATCTTTTCACCTCCAAAACACTCTTGGCATACTGTTCATTCAGGATAACCCCTACCCCATTTCTCCTCCCATCCATACAATGATAGAACGATTTGAACCCACCTCCAATACACCTGGCCTTACTTCCCTTCCACCTGGTCTCTTGCACACACAATATATCAACCTTCCTTCTGTCCATCATACCAGCTAGCTGTCTCCCTATACCAGTCATACTGCCAACATTCAAAGTTTCTACCCTCACTACCACACTCAACCTTTCTCCTCTCTTCCTGCATTTGGGCATGCCTTCCCCCTCTTTGTCTCCTTATCCTCCTTCGTCCAACACTAGCCCAATTTCTGCCAGCACCCTGTTGGCTAACAGTACTGGTGGCGGTCTTTGTTAACCAGGGCCTCGACCGATCCAGTATGTAAATCTGTATTGTTTTCTGCATATCTTATTTGGCAAATGTTTTACGCCGGATGGCCTTCCTGATGCAACCCTCCCCATTTATCTGGGCTTGGGACCGGCACGAAGAAGTGCACTGGCTAGTGCATCCCCAGTGGCTGGGTTACATCACTGTCTTGTACTAATGTCTGTTAACTGGTTGGAGTTACCTATTCTACTAGCCAAAACTCAACTTAAAATTACTGACAGCATCCTCCATACTACACAGAAACACCCTTCCACTGGACATTGGTAAAACTGCATACACCTCACACAGAACTGCATTCATTACAATAACATTTAATTGTCACTCAGAAATATAATGCTCAATGTATTACAGATGAGTGTGAGTTTAACATAGTGAATGATACATATAGTGTATAAAATATGGTGATTGCATGTTAAAGTTATGTGCATGTCTAAGTTAAAATGCATATTTGTACTTTTAAACAATGTTGTTTAAGCAGTACGAAGTACTTTTCCAATTAACTATATACTAGTCCAATAGAGTATGACAAACAGCCCATTTGATAACCAACTAGTAGCAGAGCAGTGCAATATTCAGATCTTAAGTAAAGCATTCATATTGACATAATAAGTAAAAATAAAACTGGAACATGAAAATATTTGAAAATTAACTGGAATATTTTTGTTTAATCCAGAATAATAGATGATCACACACAATGACAGACCATGTGATGTAATTGTTTTGTAAGCTTCATCCATAGCAAATAACTGATTTATAGCTAATAACACCATCTGGTGAACAACTATTAAAAAACATCATGGAATTCAATGGCAAACCTCTTCTGTTATGTACCCTTAATCGTGTAGATTAACAAATGCAAACCCCTCACCTGTTTTCACATTTAGTCTAGATTTTTATACATTGCAGTGTTTTGGATCTTTGTCAACATTTAACTCTTAATCTTTTTCTTTTCTTGTGCTTCTGTTCCTGTTCTTCTACAACTGGCTTATCGTAACTACTTTCTTCCTCACTGCAAGTCTCTTTTTTACTTTTCTTCATTGGCATCTGGACTTGTCATTCACACCTAGACCATACCTCTCAACCTTTTAGCATAAGAATTCTGGACATAGCCAAAAATAATGGGGATGGAGGGCAAAGGCCCAAAATCACAGGCAGATTTTAAACATTGCTCTTACAAACTTAGAATGCTGATAGAATAACAGGTTTTGCATTAGTATACATTTTCTAAAGGATATAAAGTCTGAAATTCAAATATCTATCATTGATGACTTCAATCCTCAATACCAGAAAACCACAATTTTGTATGAGGAACAAACATAAATATGAGGCAAAACTCTGGATATTCTGCAAAAATCTGCAGACATGAGAGGTATGATCTAGACACTTAGTCCATGTTAACTCTGTAATCAATATATTTCAATGAGTTTTTTTGTACTCACAAAGTGTCTGCTGTAGTCTCTTTGTAAGTTTTTTTCTTACTAAATATTTTTATGGAGATTTTCTTTCTGGAACTCTGCTGAAAAGGAAAACAGCAGGGATAAGCTCAGTAATGTGCATTTACTGTACAGGGCCATTATGGATGTCTCAGTGTTTTTTAGCCTTTGATGGGAATGTAATTACTTCATTTTATTTGCAAGGGTGAAGGATCTGGTCAGGATGGCAATACACAAGATGCTGAAAGGAAAAATGTAATGGTTTATACTGAGAATTTAATGTTTCAGATCATGGAAAGGGAGTGTAACCAAGTCACAGTCACAAATGTATAGATGAACAAAGGCAGATTTATATAAGATATTGTTTGGGAATAATCAATGAACAAAAGCTGTAACATCACAGAAGGTGACAGGCACATTTGTTGTGCATTCTGTAGCTCTGTATACTATCTTACTCTTAGCTGCTCTATTTTTTAAGTTCTCCATAAATTTGGGGTTTCTATTAATGTGACAGAAATGGACCCCTTTCCTAAATCAGAATGTGATTAGAGTTCATGAAATTAGTAGCATGCAGAATATACCTCAAACTATCTCCTTCTGCATTTCATGCATTATTACATGTATTGGTAGCATATTTAAGTCCATCCATCCTCGACCCCTTCTTCCCATTTTACAAAAGGGTTCAGTGTGTCACTTCAACCATGACAATCATCTCAAGCCAAGGTTTACACCACTACGGCGATTCATCCATACCACTCACTCGCACACACGGCCAATTTAGATTGTGCAATCCACCTAACACATGTCTTTGTAATGTGAAAGACTGGAGCTCCCAGAGTAAACCCACATGACAGCAGGGAGGACATGCAGACTATGCACAGAAGGCACTCAGCTGAGAATCAAACCAGAGAACCTGTTTCCATGAGGTGACAATGCTAACCGCTGTACTATCAGGGCCGCCCCAAGCCACCGCGGCTGCCCACAACCACCGTGGTTGCCCACAACCACCGCAGCCATATGTTTGTAAATTTTTTTTTATTAGTCTTGTTACTTCTACTGTTGGAACTGCCTGGATATCTTGGGAAGATAGATGTTGCTGTTAATTGGAAACATAAGTATATAATTTGGGAGACTTCAAGGTACCTTTAGGAAGACTCGGGAGAAAAGTATCTTTAAGATGAAATGAACTGAGAATACATGCTGTGCCAGGGGATATGTAGGTGAGGAAGCTGGTAAGTATATTAATGGGACAATGGAAAGAGACAAGTGGAGGGATAGAGAGGGAACATGGACATGATGAAGAAAAGATGAGTAGAAAGAGGCAAGATCATAAGCAAGCTGTACACTGCAGTCCTTCAAGACAACAGTTCTGGTCACAGGTGCTTAATACCCAAGGGTGGGAAGGAGATGCTGTTTAGCACATGTAGACCTTACGTCTTGAGGTATAAATGGAAGAGGAAAGGGATGAGGAAAAGTGGTTGGAAGAAGAAGGATAAGAAAAGTGGAGAAGGGAAAGAACAGAAAGAGGAAGTGACAAGCTTGAATCAGTTTGATTGAAGGAGAGATGTGATAAAAGGTAAATATGTTAATGTGATGGGAGGAGGGAAGAGAAAAGGAAAGTGGGAGGGACAGTCAATGCTATTTAAAGGGCTTGTATTACAGATTGCTTGAAAAGCGAAGGTGGATGACCAAACTGATACAAACAAGTTATGTTAAAGGGGAATAAAATAAGCAAGTTGAAAATAAAGCACTTTCCAAAATGCTTTCAAAATGTGCAGGCAAAAATAGTTTGCTCACTGGGAAATAGGCAATTTTTTTATTTGGTAAATGCAGGGTGTGTAGAAGATTAGGGTGATTTGAGCAGGAGTTTTTAGGAGAAATTCTTCCAGACATGGAGTGGAATTTATATGGTGGACTTCACTGTGACATCACGGATCCCTATCAGCTGATCGAGTCTTCAGAAACTCAAGCTCCATATGTTCGAGACTATATTATTGAGTTTTTGGAAACTCAAAACCTTTGAATGGAGATCGCGGTACAATGAGGATTGGGATATTTACCCTTTTCTTCACTGTAGCGCAGTCTTGGAGTTGATATATATAATTTGCAGGGGGTGTGGGGGGGCAGCCTGCCACATGGGGCAAAAACATAAAAAAGTAGACTTTTCTTTTTTGAAGTTCGAGTTTTCAGAAACTTAATGATATGGTCTCTTTAATATTTTTTCTGAGTTTCCGAAAACTAGATCATCTGATTTGGATCCAACATCACAGCTAGAGGAGATATGACAAGAACAGCTTTAGGTGGTAGGTACAGGTGGTATATAGGAATCCTCTGATGGAAGTATGGGCGAATGGAATGAAGTCAGGAGAGATGACATCGGATAGTAGGGCAAGACAGGCATGTCCACTGCTGCCAGAACTGTTTTTTTTTTTTCTGGTGATAGAGATGTGTACCACAGTAATGTGAGGAAGTATTTAAAGGATTCATTGAAGAAGGAAAAACATAAAACCATCATTCATTTATAATCTGATGATTGGACATAATTAGTGGATGATGTGGCATGGATAGTGAAGACTGGGAAGAGACTTGTTCAGTGGTTCATAACTAGGGCAGGACTGGAGTGTAAACTAAGTAGTATGACAGTTCTGTGGCTGAAGAATGGGCAGCATAAGTACAGGGAGTTGAGGAAGAGTGTGGTATATCTAGACCTAGAGATAGGGAATGGTATATAAGATATGGAATTACAACATAAGGAGGTTAAAGGAAGACATGGAGAGGCATCAGAACATAGAAAAAAAATGTGGGGCTGATGAGTGGATGGATACATTTAATAAGAATGTTGTTATAGCTGAAGGCAATAGTATACCTGTTAGGATCCCTAGCAGGGAATGGGGGGGGGGGGGTGGCAAAGGTACTCCAGTTTTATGTGATGAATTTGTGTAGAAGAGGGGCACTTGATGACAAGAACAGGTCGGAGGAGGGGGCACTGACTGAGGAATATGGGGAATGTTGGACTTAAGAGGTATTTGTTAGCCATCACTGTGACTGTTAGATGAAGGTTTAAGGTAGTCACAGGAAATATAGGAAAAGTGAAAGAAGAATGGAAAAAGGAACTGATGAGGAGGGTTATGAGTCATAAAACAGCTCAATAGAAGGTACAGAAAGGGTGAGGGCAGTGGCACAAAGGTTAGGGAAATGGAATGGGGGGCTATGAAAGCCAGAAAAGATAGTTAAAGCAGAAAGAATACTAGAAGCATAAGGAAGGAGTAATCTTCAGGCTTCAACATCTTTACTGCAACTGTCCGGCTTTGGCGGAACATGTGACATGCTCCCCATTTGTTCATAAATCCACTTCTTATGTCATATCATATCCAGCCTCCAGTAAACTTGCTAGTTCTTACCCATTAGTACAAAACTGTTTCCTTGTGTACATAAAGGATTACTCCCAAGTATGCTCAGAGAAGCAGTAACATTGAGCAAATACATAAAACTACATACCTCTCAACTGTACAGATTTTTGCAGAATGACCAGATT
The DNA here is from genome assembly GCF_019279795.1 of Protopterus annectens. NCBI lineage: Eukaryota > Metazoa > Chordata > Ceratodontiformes > Protopteridae > Protopterus > Protopterus annectens. Next base: position 1,639,226,769 of record NC_056743.1, on the reverse strand, counting down.
TTTTCCTCATATATTTGGTCCGTTTTTCATAAAATTGTGGTTTTCTGACAAATTAATGCAAATCATTAAAAAGTGAATTTAGAAAATATTAACAGATATTTGAGTTTCAGACTTCATATCCTTCAGAAAATACAAAACCTTTTATTCTATCAACTTTCTAAGTCTGTAAGATAAACATTTAAAAATTGTCCCTGCTTTGGGCCTTTGTCCAACTTTTATTTATGGTTTTGATCAGATTTCTTGGTCTAAGAGCTTGAGAGGTATGACTGATATGCTAAATTAACTAGAACTTACAGTGATGCATGCATGTAAATCAGACCTTACTCTTTCTAAGAGATGCAGTGATTCTGGAAGTATAATACGCAAAAAAAAAAAAAAATCAAGTAAAACCACATCAGTAAAATTCATAGCAAGCAATGTAACTCAAGCTAATATGATGTTTGATTAACCAAGTTCTGGCAAATATGAAATAAGCAGTTTATATACACCACACTATTAATAAGTAACTCAGCTTCCATTGCCTAACTGCACGTCACATAACCAGACACCACTCCCAGGCTGAGAGTGAAAAAGGTCTGTGGAGATCACTGTGCTACCCAAGAAAACAAGTACAAACAAATAAATAAATAAACTGAATATGTAGTTTATCTGTACAAGGGATATGAAAAATACTTCTGGTAATTTCACAGCAGCATGCCAAAGGTAAGAACATAATGCAGTTATATTCAAGAGCTATAAATCCATTGTCTGAAATATTATGTAGTCCTTTTATCTTCAGAATGAGTGTCAGTTTTATACAGATATGTACAGTCACTGTATCATTGTGGTTTTCTCATTGTTGGTCCAAACACTGAAACTTCACATTTTCTTGCTGTAGTGCATCCATTTCAGAGTCTAGTTTCTTCATGGGCACATCTGATAGCTCTGTTTCAGTCTAGGATCTTGACAGACAATTGGTATTTCTCTCATTATAGTACTTTTGCCTGTTATGATTCCCTTTGAGCGAGTCTATCAGATTTTCATGAGTGTTTGGTACTAACAGTTTAGCAGCGGTGGAAAGTTTAACCCTAAATCTTTTTCCAGTTATTAGTCATACTGGTGTCAGTCCTTTTCCTGTCAATCTCCATTTCTAGTAGCATCACATTCCTTCATAGTGTTTTTCACAATCTAAATCTCCCTTTCTACATGACTGATATGCTTTCAAACCAAGAGGCAGGAAATGTATCAGAGATGCTGACACTGAACCATGGTAGGGCTGGCAAGGTGAAACACAGCTTAGTGTGTGGGATCTCCTCACAGGGGTGTGATTCATGTATGAAACAGCACTGTTTCAGAGACCCTTTATGTTTATATTTATTTATTCTACAGTTTAATGCAAGTAGTTCTTGAATTAAAAAGTACCTATCTGGTTGTAAAATACATGTTAATGGTGAAACTGGTCGTTTCTAGCCTATTTTCAAATTTTTAATATTTTATAGCACTTTTTTTAAATTATCACTTAAGACATGGGCATGCATTGTATATTATATATGTTATCTTTCTATTTAGCAATTAGCATTCATTCAAACATTGTATAACTTGTGCAATCCCTGCTTTCCCTCAAACCTCACTCTTACACTTGAACATTATTCTGCATTTATTATTCCCACAAATTCCATATATTTCCATGTAATTTGCTCCTTCCCTTTTCTGAAGATCCCACTTCCAGTTCTTTTATATCTTTCTCAATAGTCAATAAATTTACATTTTGATTTCCATTTTCTAATAATTGCTTTTTTGGCATACGATAGCATTAAACTTTGTAAGGCTTTAATATGTCTAGGCAGTTCAGATCCTGTGTCCCAGCGCAAGAGAATCAATTTCTTAAATATAGCCATTTTTTCACTCAAACATTTCTAACAGAGTACTCTTTAGCGAATTTCATAACTCACCAACTTACTATAATCCCCAAAAACATGTCCACAGTTACATCTTTCTTGCCGCATCACACCTCCAGCATTTGCTAGCTACCTGAGGAAAAATTCTTGAGATATAAAAGTACCTAGGCAAAGAATTCTAACCAAAAACTTTGCTGCATTTGTGGGAGCTATACTGATGTCCTTAATTTGTTTCTTTGTAAATTGCCTCTTTACAACTTTTTCAAATCTCTTCTGAATGATTTTTATAGTTATTATGTATTATACAACGACCCCCCATTAATATTCCAAAACATGCACGCTGATTGGTCAGCGTGCCCATTGCAAATCAGACTTATACTAATGGAAAAAGGTCCGGTCGCCCGGACTTTTTCCATTAGTATGTCTTTTTTTTTTTTGTGTGTGTGTTGGACAGCAACGGAGAATGGAAGAGCTCTATTGCTGTTATCTAGCTATGTCAAACGAGTTTAACATAGCGAGATATCTTAAACAAAAAAGCAACGGAGATCTTCCTTTCTCCGTTGCTTTTTTTAAAGCTGTCTTGCTATGTTAAACTCTTTTAACATAGTGAGACACCTTTTAAAAAGCAAAGGAGAACTTCCTTTCTCCATTGCTTCCACACACAGCTCTGATGTACTGCGTAACCATACGCATGCGCAGTACATCAGAACTGCTGCAGAATACTGGACAGCTGCGGAAGTGCAGCAAGGAGGCATAATACAATGCCATTATTTAAGAAAAGTAAGTATTTTTTTTCTGAAATAATGTCATTCTATAATAGCAATAATTAACTTCTGGGTGTGGGTCAGGCTTCGCCCTCGTGACCAAACCACACCAACCATGGGTAAATCCAGCATTGCCCACACCCAGGCGTGAGTTATTGCTTAAGTATTTTATATGCCATAACAGTTATCCATTTTAATACAAGCAGGTTATCTCTAGACTTGACTAAAAACTCTACCAGAGCTGATCTTTCACTTAGTACTCCCATATAACTTTTTTGTCTATATTCTTATATCAATCCCCAGTTAAAAAAACAGTCAGTCTCTAACTTAGAGCCCACACTTTTTCCTTGGCCTCATCCCACTCTATTATCTTTCCTGTGTTTCTCTTGTTATTTACTTTCATTCGTTTTATGCAGAAATACTGATTATTCATTCTGTTCTATAAAGAATTGACTATAGAATGCAGTGTACTACCCTGGTTAAAAAAAAATAAATAAATGTAGATATATATATATATATATATATATATATATATATATATATATATATATATATATATATATATATGTATATATATATATATATATATATATATATATATATATATACACACACACACACACACACACACACACACACACACACACAGAAACACACACACACACAGAAACACACACACACACACACACACACACACACACACACACACACACACACACACACACACAGTGGATATAAAAAGTGTATACACCCCTGTTAAAATGCCAGGTTTTTGTGATATATAAAAAATGAGACCCCAGTAAATCCATTTCAAAATCTTTCTCACCTTTAATGTGACCTATAACCTGTAAGATTCAATTGAAAAACAAACAAATCTGTTAAGGGAAAAAATATAAAAAATAAAAAACGTACAATATGCTGGTTGCATAAGTGTTCACACCCGTAAAGTAATACTTTGTTGAAGCACCTTTTGATTTAATTACAGCATTCAGTCTTCTTGGGTAGGAGTCTATCAGCATGGCACATCTTGACTTGGCAATATTTGCCCACTCTTCCTTGCAAAAGCGCTCCAAATCTGTCAGATTGCAAGGATATCTCTTGTGCACAGCCCTCTTCAGGTCACCCCACATTCTTTCCATTGAATTTAGGTTTGGGCTCTGGCTGGGTCATTCCAAAACTTTAATTTTCTTCTGGTTAAGCCATTCTTTTGTTGATTTGGATGTATGCTTGGGGTCATTGTCATGTTGAAAGGTGACATTCCCCTTCATCTTGATCTTTCTAGCAGATGCCTGAAGGTTTTGGGCCAGAATTGACTGGGATTTGGACCTGTTCATAATGCCCTCTACCTTGACTAAAGCCCCAGTTCCAGCTGACGAAAAGCAACCCCAAAGCATGATACTGCCAGCACCATGCTTCACTGTGGGAATAGTGTTCTTTTGGTGATTCGAAGTGTTGTTTTTGCGCCAAATGCACCTTTTGGAATTGTGGCCAAAAAGTTCAACCTTGATCTCATTAAACCATAACACATTTTTCCACATGCTTTTGGGAGACTTGATGTATTGTTTTGTAAATTTTAGCTGGGCCTGGATGTTTTTCTGTGTAAGAAAAGGCTTCCGTCTTGCAACCCTACCCCGTAGTCCAAACGTATGGAGAATACAGGAGATTGTTGTCACATGTAGCACACAACCAGTACTTTCCAGAAATTCCTGCAGCTCCTTCAGTGTTGCTGTAGGTCTTTTGGCAGCCTCCCTGACCAGTTTTCGTCTTGTTTTTTCATCAGTTTTGGAGGGACATCCAGTTCTTTGCAACGTCACTGTTGTCCCATATTTTCTCCACTTTTTGATGACTGTCTTCACTGTGTTCCATGATATATCCAATGGTGTGGAAATTTTTTTGTACCCTTCTCCAACTTTTTCAAATCTCTTCTGAATGATTTTTATAGTTATTATGTATTATACAATGAACCCCCCATTAATATTCCAAAACGTGCACGCTGATTGGTCAGCATGTCCATTTTAAATCAGACTTATACTAATGGAAAAAGGTCCAGTCGCCAGGACTATTTCCATTAGTATAAGTCTTTTTTTTTTGTGTGTGTTGGACAGCAACGGAGAACAGAAGAGCTCTGTTGCTGTTATCTCGCTATGTTAAACGAGTTTAACATAGCGAGATATCTTAAAAAAAAAGCAACAGAGATCTTCCTTTCTCCGTTGCTGTTTTTAAAGCTGTCTCACTATGTTAAACTCTTTTAACATAGCGAGACACCTTTTAAAAAGCAACGGAGAGTTCCTTTCTCTGTTGCTTCCACACACAGCTCTGATGTACTGCGTAACCATATGCATGTGCAGTACATCAGAACTGCTGCAGAATACTGGACAGCTGCGGAAGTGCAGCAAGGAGGCATTATACAATGCCATTATTTAAGAAAAGTAAGTATTTTTTTTCTTAAATAATGTCATTGTATAATAGCAATAATTCACTTCTGGGTGTGGCTAATGCTGGATTTAACAACCCAAAAACACCAAAACGGACCAGCTGTAAGGATGTAGATAATTTTATTGCTTCAATAAGTAATAATTTCAGCAATGGTCAAAACCATGCTGAATAAGCAAACCGGTTTCGGCTAATGTTAGCCTTTTTCAATGCCCAAAATCCAAAAAAATGTGTAAAACATCACCATTGTGAGCCCTATTTATACTCCCTCTCTTAAAGAGATATTGCCCAATAAAAATTCATTGTATTGGCTAAATTAAGAATTTCAACATGGTGTACGCATAATTCAACCCACATATTCAAAAATCCATTTGTTATTTGGACAAAAAATAATTTGTTGATTGGACAAAAAATCAATAGATTGCATAGTGAATATACATATGTATGGTCAAAATATTTAAGCAAACTTGAACCTATAATCAGATTGCTGATTTATATATTAAATAAAACGGTTATGACAACTATACCTCAAACAAATAACCTACCATTGTAAGTATATGTCACAATATATATAAGGCTGAAATATATTTTTTATATAAACCTATAAAACCCACCCATAATGGGTATAAAAGATCCATATAGCCTAATAAATTGCAACATAAATATAGAAATACACATGTATTTATAACCTATTGAATTGGTTCCAATGTGTTCAATCCTGGTCTAAAAAGACCCCCTAACCTGATGATCCATTTATACTCCATGTCATTAAGTTTCTTATGCCATCCTGCTTTCATTTGTCTATGTAGGGTGATTCTATCTATAATAATGAATGTGAAATGAGCAGAAGGGTGTTCAAGTGTATGTTTATACAAAGCATTGGTCATGCGTTTGTGTTTAATCGCACTAATATGTTCACAAACCCTAAGTTTAACAGGCCTGGAGGTCTGTCCCACATAAAATGCCGAACAATTACAAGTGGCCAGGTATACTGCCCAATCCGAACTGCAATTGGAAAACATTCTAATCTCAAAAACCTGGGATGTATTTCTGCTAGAAAACTCACTAGTTTTGGGCATGTGTTTACAAAATGAGCAATGACCACATGGAAAACTTCCCTTCAGTATTGTTCCCTCCAAAGTCGTCTGTGATGAATGCTGAGAACTATGTCTTTTATAATGGGTTAGAAAAGAATTTAAGTTTCTGCCTCTTCGATAAGAAAAAGAACACTGTTGGGGTAATATATCGTTCAAAATTTCATGGGAACGTAAAATGTCCCAATGTTGGTTGATGATATCAACAAATCGATTAGTATTGGCCCCATAGGTGGTTACTAACCTCAAAGTGGGATTATGCCCTGACCTATGGTTGAACTGTTGTTTAGATTTATATTGTAATAACTCAGAACGTGATGAATGGTTAGCTGTTCTTAAAGATTTAATAATGATGTGTTTTTGATATCCACGAACAACAAATCTATTAACAAGATCGTCACAAGCCTTAGAACCATCCTCCGAAGAGGAACATATTCTTTTCATCCTCATAAATTGTGATTTGGGGATGTTGTGGATGATGTGGCGTGGATGACAACTGTCCGCATGTAGCAGAGTGTTGTACTGAGGAAATTTCCTATAGACTGATGTAGCTAAAGTATGATCCTGAAGTCTAGTAATCAAAACATCCAAAAACACAATGCTATCATGTTCTATGTTGACTGAAAAGTGAATTCCAAAACTGTTGTTATTTAAATAATCCACAAATTTGGAAAGTTGTTCTTGAGTTCCACGCCACACCATCCAACAATCATCCAGATATCTTCTCCAAATATCAAGATCTGCCAAAAAAGGATTGTGATGTGCATCATATATATATGTGGCCTCAAAATAACCCATGAACAGATCCGCATATATGGGGGCAAAAGACGCCCCCATTGCTGTTCCATTGACTTGCCAATAAACTTGGCCATTGTAATGAAAAATGTTCTTACATAACACAAATTCGGTTAGTTTGGTCAAAAAATTATTGAATTCCATAGAATACAATTTTGATTTATAAAGCCAATATGAAACAGCTAGAATGCCTAGTTCATGTGGTATACTGGTATATAATGAGGCCACATCAAGGGTGCACAACCACCAAGAGGATTCCAATTGTGAGTCTTGAACTATATTGAAAAACTCTGTTGTGTCCTGTATACGTGATCGAATATGTTTCAATAGAGGTTTTAAATATACAGTAAGGAAGCTGGATAAAGGTTCAGTTAAAGAACCACGCCCAGAAACTATGGGTCTACCTGGGGGCTTTTTTGCATCCTTATGGATTTTAGGTAACAGATACAGATACTGGGGGATGGGTTCCTCTACCTGTAATTCCTTAGCTACCTTATCCGTAATTACCCCCTGATTGATTGACGCCTCCAAAAACCTGTCTATTTCAGCCTTAAAATGTATAGTAGGATCCAACTTAAGCTGTTTATAATAACTAACATCAGACAACTGTCGAAGGGCTTCATTATGATATGCTTCATAATCCATGACCACGATGGCACCTCCTTTGTCTACCATTGTAATAACTAGCTGTTGATTATTCTTAAGCTCTAATAAAGCCTGTCTTTCCCTATGGCTTAAATTATTGAATTGTGGTTGGTATACATTAGCATAATGTAACTCCTTCATGATGCATTCCCTGAAAATAGATACATGTTTGTTCATTGGAGCAACAAAAGTAGATTTCCTGAATCTAAATTCAGTAGATCTTTGAGCTTCATTCTTGTCTGAAAAAAATATTTTCAGATTAAGTAATCTACAAAAATTGTTAACATCATTTAACAAATCATGTTCAGGAACAACAGAACTTGGAACAAAGTTCAATCCTTTATTCAAAAGTGTGATCTGAGCAGGGGAAAGAACAATAGACGAGATGTTATGAACATTATTAATTACTGTATCATCTGTTGCAACAGATTCTGTAAAGTTGGAGTATTTGAACCTAGATCTATGTTTTCTGCCCCCCCTCCTCCTACCCTTTGGTCTAAAGGGGGCATCTGTCTTCTTTTGGCCACTGGGGACGCCTGACGTGAAGACGCTTCTCCATCTGACGTGGAATAGGTTTCTTCCTCAGAAGTGAAATCTGAGGAGGTGTGTGCATGTCTAAGAATTGACCTAGGTCTTTTCTTGTTGTTGTTTTTCACCCTTTGATTAATCTGAGGTTCACTGAATCTAACTGTTTTTTGACTAATGAAGGGCTTCCCCTTTTCATAATCCATGAGATCCCGCTGAAATTTATTAATCTTTCTCTTCATCAGTTGTTTTTCTAGAATAGACAAATCTTTAGCTAAATTGGAGATATGTTGAGAGTAATACTGTTGCTTGTTAAATTGTTCAGCCTCCGAGCATAAACCCTGAATGTCTGACAAATTATTAGTAATAGTTCTATCATAATATTTTAACAAACAACTAACAAAAAGCATGGATGCTGAATGTTGTGCATCTGCCCAATCCTTGGATAGCTCCTCATCAATATGTGCTACTAAAGGTTGTAGACGTACCCTCAACCCCCTTGGTGTTATGTTCTTGGCTTGATACGCTTTGAACAGCTTCATGTGCCAAACATTCGTGCGTAGAATTTTCATATGTCTCCCCAATTTAGTAAATATATAACTACATTTTTGTTCATCATTAGTAGTAAATTCAATATTCTCAGAACTGGCATTATTGGTCAAACCAAACACTTCCAAATTGTCCCTATCAGCTGCCAATCCATGTAATATGTCATTTAAATCCATTATAAAATGGTTCCAAAAGGCACTATGATGAAAAAACCCAATACTTTAAAGTTTCTGAAGCACTTCCAGACTGAAATAACCAGTATATAACAATCCCAAGCATAAGGGGTTGCAAAATCTGTTCAAAAAAAGAAAAAATCTGAGCCCCCAAAAAACTCTTGATACTAATAAATAGGACAGAAACTAAAAATAAACCAATTTCCTTGTAAAAAGAACAAAAGGTTTGGCATGTTCAAAAAGTATAATGGCAAAAAAACGTCAAAGTCAACCAGAATGACATTCGTCTCTACTGGTACTCATATGGTCTGTGCTAGACCAAATTGAAATAAACCACGGATAAGGTAGCTAAGGAATTACAGGTAGAGGAACCCATCCCCCAGTATCTGTATCTGTTACCTAAAATCCATAAGGATGCAAAAAAGCCCCCAGGTAGACCCATAGTTTCTGGGCGTGGTTCTTTAACTGAACCTTTATCCAGCTTCCTTACTGTATATTTAAAACCTCTATTGAAACATATTCGATCACGTATACAGGACACAACAGAGTTTCTCAATATAGTTCAAGACTCACAATTTGAATCCTCTTGGTGGTTGTGCACCCTTGATGTGGCCTCATTATATACCAGTATACCACATGAACTAGGCATTCTAGCTGTTTCATATTGGCTTTATAAATCAAAATTGTATTCTATGGAATTCAATAATTTTTTGACCAAACTAACCGAATTTGTGTTATGTAAGAACATTTTTCATTACAATGGCCAAGTTTATTGGCAAGTCAATGGAACAGCAATGGGGGCGTCTTTTGCCCCCATATATGCGGATCTGTTCATGGGTTATTTTGAGGCCACATATATATATGATGCACATCACAATCCTTTTTTGGCAGATCTTGATATTTGGAGAAGATATCTGGATGATTGTTGGATGGTGTGGCGTGGAAGTCAAGAACAACTTTCCAAATTTGTGGATTATTTAAATAACAACAATTTTGGAATTCGCTTTTCAGTCAACATAGAACATGATAGCATTGTGTTTTTGGATGTTTTGATTACTAGACTTCAGGATCATACTTTAGCTACATCAGTCTATAGGAAATTTCCTCAGTACAACACTCTGCTACATGCGGACAGTTGTCATCCACGCCACATCATCCACAACATCCCCAAATCACAATTTATGAGGATGAAAAGAATATGTTCCTCTTCGGAGGATGGTTCTAAGGCTTGTGACGATCTTGTTAATAGATTTGTTGTTCGTGGATATCAAAAACACATCATTATTAAATCTTTAAGAACAGCTAACCATTCATCACGTTCTGAGTTATTACAATATAAATCTAAACAACAGTTCAACCATAGGTCAGGGCATAATCCCACTTTGAGGTTAGTAACCACCTATGGGGCCAATACTAATCGATTTGTTGATATCATCAACCAACATTGGGACATTTCGTTCCCATGAAATTTTGAACGATATATTACCCCAACAGTGTTCTTTTTCTTATCGAAGAGGCAGAAACTTAAATTCTTTTCTAACCCATTATAAAAGACATAGTTCTCAGCATTCATCACAGACGACTTTGGAGGAACAATACTGAAGGGAAGTTTTCCATGTGGTCATTGCTCATTTTGTAAACACATGCCCAAAACTAGTGAGTTTTCTAGCAGAAATACATCCCAGGTTTTTGAGATTAGAATGTTTTCCAATTGCAGTTCGGATTGGGCAGTATACCTGGCCACTTGTAATTGTTCGGCATTTTATGTGGGACAGACCTCCAGGCCTGTTAAACTTAGGGTTTATGAACATATTAGTGCGATTAAACACAAACGCATGACCAATGCTTTGTATAAACATACACTTGAACACCCTTCTGCTCATTTCACATTCATTATTATAGATAGAATCATCCTACATAGACAAATGAAAGCAGGATGGCATAAGAAACTTAATGACATGGAGTATAAATGGATCATCAGGTTAGGGGGTCTTTTTAGACCAGGATTGAACACATTGGAACCAATTCAATAGGTTATAAATACATGTGTATTTCTATATTTATGTTGCAATTTATTAGGCTATATGGATCTTTTATACCCATTATGGGTGGGTTTTATAGGTTTATATAAAAAATATATTTCAGCCTTATATATATTGTGACATATACTTACAATGGTAGGTTATTTGTTTGAGGTATAGTTGTCATAACCGTTTTATTTAATATATAAATCAGCAATCTGATTATAGGTTCAAGTTTGCTTAAATATTTTGACCATACATATGTATATTCACTATGCAATCTATTGATTTTTTGTCCAATCAACAAATGATTTTTTGTCCAAATAACAAATGGATTTTTGAATATGTGGGTTGAATTATGCGTACACCATGTTGAAATTCTTAATTTAGCCAATACAATAAATTTTTATTGGGCAATATCTCTTTAAGAGAGGGAGTATAAATAGGGCTCACAATGGTGATGTTTTACACATTTTTTTGGATTTTGGGCATTGAAAAAGGCTAACATTAGCCGAAACCGGTTTGCTTATTCAGCATGGTTTTGACCATTGCTGAAATTATTACTTATTGAAGCAATAAAATTATCTACATCCTTACAGCTGGTCCGTTTTGGTGTTTTTGGTTGTTAGCTACTTGGGACCGTGCAGTAGATCCTACGTGCGTGACTTCTTGGGTTTGGTTGCAGTCGTAATGCTGGATTTACCCACGGTTGTCTTTGTTGGGCCACTCAGGCTTCGCCCTTGTGACCAAATCACACCAACCGTGGGTAAATCCAGCATTACCCACACCCAGGAGTGGGTTATTGCTTAAGTATTTTATATGCCATAACAGTTATCCATTTTAATGCAAGCAGGTTATCTTCTAGACTTGACTAAAAACTCTACCAGAGCTGATCTTTCACTTAGTACTCCCATATAACTTTTTTGTCTATATTCTTATATCAATCCCCAGTTAAAAAAGCAGTCAGTCTCTGACTTGGAGTCCACACTTTTTCCTTGGCCTCATCCCACTCTATTATCTTTCCTGTGTTTCTCTGGTTATTTACTTTCATTCGTTTTATGCAGAAATACTGATAATTATTCATTCTGTTTTATAAAGAATTGACAATAGAAGGCAGTGAACTACCCTGGTTAAAAAATAAATAAATATATATGTGTATATAGATATATAGATATATATATATATATATAGATATATATATATATATATATATATATATATATATATATATCTGCATGTATATATACATATATATATATATATATACATATATTTATATATATATATATATATATATATATATATATATGTATACACACAGACAGACACACACACACACACACACACACACATAAAATATATATATCTATATAAAAACAAATATATACCCACACACACACACACACACACACACACACACACACACACACACACACACACACATACACACACACACACACACACACACACACACACACACACACACACACACACACACACACACACACACACAGTGGATATAAAAAGTGTATACACCCCTGTTAAAATGCCAGGTTTTTGTGATATAAAAAAATGAGACCACAGTAAATCATTTCAAAACCTTTCTCACCTTTAATGTGACCTATAACCTGTAAGATTCAATTGAAAAACAAACAAATCTGTTAAGGGAAAAATATAAAAAATAAAAAACGTACAATAAGCTGGTTGCATAAGTGTGCACACCCGTAAAGTAATACTTTGTTGAAGCACCTTTTGATTTAATTACAACATTCAGTCTTCTTGGGTAGGAATCTATCAGCATGGCACATCTTGACTTGGCAATATTTGCCCACTCTTCCTTGCAAAAGCGCTCCAAATCTGTCAGATTGCAAAGATATCTCTTGTGCACAGCCCTCCTCAGGTCACCCCACCTTCTTTCCATTGAATTTAGGTTTGGGCTCTGGCTGGGTCATTCCAAAACTTTAATTTTCTTCTGGTTAAGCCATTCTTTTTTTGATTTGGATGTATGCTTGGGGTCATTGTCATGTTGAAAGGTGAAATTCCCCTTCATCTTGATCTTTCTAGCAGATGCCTGAAGGTTTTGGGCCAAAAGTGACTGGTATTTGGATCTGTTCATAATGCCCTCTACCTTGACTAAAGCCCCAGTTCCAGCTGATGAAAAGCAACCCCAAAGCATGATACTGCCAGCACCATGCTTCACTGTGGGAATAGTGTTCTTTTGGTGATTCGAAGTCTTGTTTTTGCGCCAAATGCACCTTTTGGAATTGTGGCCAGAAAGTTCAACCTTGATCTCATTAGATCATAACACATTTTTCCACATGCTTTTGGGAGACTTGATGTATTGTTTTGCAAATTTTAGCTGGGCCTGGATGTTTTTCTGTGTATGAAAAGGCTTCCGTCTTGCAACCCTACCCCATAGTCCAAACGTATGGAGAATACAGGAGATTGTTGTCACATGTAGCACACAACCAGTACTTTCCAGAAATTTCTGCAGCTCCTTCAGTGTTGCTGTAGGTCTTTTGGCATCCTCCCTGACCAGTTTTCATCTTGGTTTTTCATCAATTTTGGAGTGACATCCAGTTCTTTGCAACGTCACTGTTGTCCCATATTTCCTCCACTTTTTGATGACTGTCTTCACTGTGTTCCATGGTATATCCAATGCTGTGGAAATTGTTTTGTACCCTTCTCCTGACTGATACTTTTCAACAATGGGATCCCTTTGATGCTTTGTAAGCTCTGTGCGAACCATGGCATTTGCTGTAGTAGGCAACTGAGTAAATGTCAGGAAAATCCTACTAGGACAGCTGAACTTTATTTGGGGTTTATCAGAGTCTCTTTGATTGATGGCAGGTGTGTACCCAGGAAGACTGAATGCTGTATTTAAATCAAAAGATGCTTCAACAACGTATTAGTTTAAGGGTGTGCCCACTTATACAACCAGCTTTTTCTATGTTTTTTTTTTATTTTGTATATTTTCCCCTAGCATATTTGTTTGTTTTTCAATTAAATTGTACAGATTATAGGTCACATTAAAGGTGGGAAAAGTTTGAAATGATTTATTGTATTCTCATTTTTTTATATATCACAAAAACCTGGCATTTTAACAGGGGTGTGTACACTTTTTATATCCACTCTATTATTTAGAAGACAATGGTTACCTCTTTGGTAAATATATAGTCATGAATGTTGTTACTGTCATGTTGGTGACTGTACTGGAGGTCTACTTTGATTTAAAAACATTTAATAAAACAAAAAACATGTTTTACAAAAAAGCTTAAGTTATGTCTAGAGAAGTGCAAAGCTATATACATGAGTAATTGAAAGTGAGCCAGGAACAAGAAAAAAGGAGTCTCCTTTGGCATAATCACATCATATAGTCCTTATGAAAGCAGTTAGTACACAAAGACAGTAAGAAAGTTGTGGGATTTGTGGATATTTTCAGAGAGATGTTATATATATATCGAAAGTGAAGTATTCTTCCTGTATATAAATAATTGGCTTTACTAAAAGTGGGGTACAGTATATAGTGCTTGAGAACCTACACAAATAAAGGCAACAACAAGCAATGTTTTTGTTTCTTTTGTTGTTTCTAAAATTCAACTAAACATTTTTACTTTTGGTTCAGTTAAGATATCTGCAATCAACAATATGATGGAATGTTTTTTAGCTGCTTATTGCAGTGCCTATTAAAATAGATATGAAAAGACATAACTCATCACAGGGATTATCTTCTAGGTAATAAAGAAATTGAAACAACAAAATTGAGGTAATCCATAAGGAAAATAGACTCTAACCCTTGTGTGCTGATATAAGCAAGTGCCAGCATAGCCAGCTGGAGTTTTGTAAAGAAAGATATGTCCTCTGAATATCAAACTGATTTATACAAGATGCCTGTGCTATAAATATACTAGAAGTGTATGTCATTTATATATACAGCGGTGCACCTTTTTTACATACATTTATATATAAAACTGATTTTGTACAGATAATTGTGCTAAAAATGTATTTGCGAGCTTTGCAAGTGTTGAAATGTATCAACAGTGTACCCTGCTGAAATTAAGAGAAATGTATATGTATTATTGTAGCTGAATTAAATGTATGGCACCACACCTGATTACCCTGTTCAATCACAGCCTCATTTCAGGCTTTGTTCCTACCAAATGGTGCACTGCTACTGTCATCCCACTCCACAAAGGGGGAGCGACTACAGACCCTGGGAACTACCGCCCCATTAGTCTGACGAGTCTGATATGTAAGGCGATGGAGCACATCATCATGGATCTTATAAATAAGGACATAGGGAATCTCCAAACTCTGGACCCTATGCAGTTTGGGGTTTTGAAAGGTAGATCATACCTGCTCAAGCTGATAGATTTCTTTGAGTCTGTCATCAGAGCTGTGGATGAGGGCAAGGTAGTTCATACAGCCTACCTAGATCTTGCCAATGCCTTCGACGCCATCCCTCAGGAATCATAGATAGACTCACTAAACTAGGCATAAACCCCTATGTCATAAGATGAGTTGCCAACTGGCTCACTGATAGAACCCACACTGTGAAAGTAGCAGACTCCAAATCTGACTACTGACCAGTTACAAGTGGTGTCCCACAGGGATCGGTCCTAGGTCCTCTCCTGTTTGGCATCTACTTCTCTGAAGTTCAAGCCAACACAAAGGGACTCTGGCTGACCAAATTGGCAGATGATTGCAAAATGGGAGCCATTATTGATTCTCCAACTGATGTAGACATTCTACAAAAAGGCCTCACTGACACCAGCAACTCGACACCGTAAAAAAAACTCCACTGCCAATCATGAGTGGACAGGTGATCCGCTGTGGCGACCCCTAACTGGGAAAAGTCAAAAGAAGAAGAATAAGGCAGCATAGGATGGTGGTCTGTAGGATGACATTCTTGATCAAGAAGAGGAGGAGGAGAGTGAGGGCAGTGCCAAGGATCAAATGGTGGCAGTTGAAAAAGGATGATTGTGAGGTGGAGTTCAGGGAAGAGTTAAGGCAGGCACTGTGTGGCAGTGAAGAGTTACCGAATAGTTGGGTACCTGTAGCAGAGCTGGTAAGGAATGCAATGCTTGGTGTGACATCTGGACAGAGGAAGTAACACAAGGAGACCTGATGGTGGAATGAGGAAGTACAGGTGAGTATACAGAACAGAGAAATAGGTTAGCAAAGAAGAAGTGGGATTGTCAGAGAGATGAAGAAAGTAGACAGGAGTATAAGGAGATGAGGCGTATGGTAAAGAGAGAGAGGTGAGAAAGGCTAAGGATAAAGCTTATGGAGAGTTGTATGAAAGTTTGGACACTAGGCAGAGAGAAATGGACTTATACTGATTGGCTAGACAGATCGGGACTGAGCTGGGAAAGATATGTAGTAGGTAAGGATGATAAAAGATAACAAGGGAAATATACTCACAAGTGAGGAAAGTGCATTGAGTATATGAAAACAGTACTTTGAGGGGCTGATAAATGAAGAGAATGAGAGAGAGCAAGAAGGTTGGATAATGTGGGGAGAGTGAATCAGGAAGTGCAATGGGTTAGCAAGGAGGAAGTAAGGACAGCTATGAAGAAGAAGAATGGAAAAGCTGCTGGTCCAGATGACATACCTGTAGAAGCATGGAGGTGTATAGGAGAGATGGCAGTGGATTTTTTAACCAGATTGTTTAGTGAAATCTTGGAAAGTGAGAGGATGCCTGAAGAGTGGAGAAGAAGTGTTTTGGTATCAATTTTGAAGAATAAGGGTGATGTGCAAAGCTGCAGTAACTACTGAGGGATAAAATTGATCAGTCCCAGCATATAGTTAATGGGAAAGAGTAGTAGAAGCTAGGTTAAGAAAGGAGGTGATGGTTAATAAGCAGCAGTATGGTTTCATGCCAGGAAAGAGCACTCCAGATGCGATGTTTCCTCTGAGGGTGTTGATGGAAAAGTATAGAGAAGGTCAGAACGAGTTGCACTGTGTCTTTGTGGACTTAGAGAAAGCATACGACAAGGTGCCTAGAGAGGAGTTGTCGTATTGTATGAGGAAGTTGGGAGAGGCAGAGAAGTCTTTAAGAGTGGTACAGGATATGTACAAGGGTAGTGTGACAACGGTGAGGTCTGCGGTAAGAGTGACTGATGCATTCTGAGAACTTTCTTATTTCCAGTGGTGATGGACAGGTTGACAGACAAGATCAGAGCGAAGTCTCTGTGGACTATGATGTTTGCGGATGACATTGTGATCTGTAGTGAGAGTAGGAAACAGGTTGAGGAGACCATGGAGAGGTGGAGATATGCTCTAGAGAGGAGACGAATGAAGTCAGCAGGACTATGACTAAGACTGTATATCCTTAGGTTGCTGGTTCATTTCCTGGTCAGAGGAGGTTATCTTTGGACAGAGCAGTGATGCAGCGGTTGCATTGTTGCCTTACAGCAAGAGGTTCTCTGGTTCGATTCTTGGCTAAGGTGCCTTCTGTGTGGAGTCTGCATGTCCTCCCTGCATCTGTGTGGATTTCCTCTGGGTGCTCTGTTTTCCTCCCACATTACAAACACATACATCTGGAGAATTTCTCCCCTGGCCACCGCTGAAAATTGGCTTTGTTCCAAGTCGGACTTTCCCAGCAAACAAATGTTAATTAAATAAATAAAATAAATAAAAAAGACAGAATATATGAGAGGGAGAATAGAGGAATGGTGAGGATGCAGGGAGTAAAGCTGGCGAAGATGGATGAGTTAAATACTGGGGATCAACAGTTCAGAATAATGGTGAGTGTGGAAGAGAGGTGAAGAAGGGAGTACAGGCAGGGTGAAGTGGGTGGAGAAGAATGTCAGAAGTGATTTGTAACAGACTGGTACCAGTAAGAGTGAAAGAGAAGAAAGAAAAGGGTAGTGAGACCAGCTATGTTATATGGGTTGGAGACAGTGGCAGTTTGAGGAAAATACAGGAGTTAGAGCTGGAGTTGGCAGAATTAAAGATGTTAAGATTTGCATTGGGTGTGATGAGGATGGACAGGATTAGAAACCAGTATATTAGAGAGTCAGCTCAGGTTGGACGGTTTGGAGACAAAGCCAGAGAAGCGAGATTGCATTGGTTTGGACATGTGCTGAGGAGGAATGCTGGGTATACTGAGAGAAGGATGCTAAGGATGGAGCTGGCAGGTAGGAAGAAAAGGAGAAGGCCTAAGATAAGGTTTATGGATGGATGTGGTGAGAGAGGACATGCACATGGTTGGTGTGATGGAGCAAGATGCAGAGGATAGGAAGAAATGGAAACAGATGATCCACTGTGGTGACCCCTAATGATAATGGACGAAAGAAGAAAAAGATAAAGTATCTGTATGTGCTTTTATTTTGTGAATTTTTAATTGGTTGCAGACCTTTGATGTACATAATGTATATAGTTACATTAAAGTTACTTTTGGATATAATTTTTTTACATAGACTAGTTGTACTATTGTCTTATGTAGAAACTATAATATGCCCCATGAAAATTACTTCAGATATGCATAATGTCTGCTTCTGTTTCTTTCTGCCTTTGATGATACAACCATTAAAAACTGAAAAAAATATTCTCGATGGAATTATAGAGGATTTATTCTCCACAGGAAAATTCTGTTAGCCAGTAGAAAGTTTTAATTCAGCTTAATTAACATTAGCTATACCATACAATTGCAGGGCTAACTGGTACGCGAGAAGTTTATGGAAGCAGTTACTCCCTGATTGAACAGGTCTGATCCCGGTGGTGAGGACAGAGGGCTCAGGCAGAAAGAGCAAGATAGAGAGAAATCTGAAACTAAAACTCACCCTTGACATGGATTATTACAGTATTATTAATACAATGTTATTGTGTGGGTTATGTGGTGATGATGTACTCATTAATGCTGATGCTGTAAAAAGTGAGTGCCCAAACACACAGGAATTGGTATATAACAGCAATTTGCACCCTAACCATGTACTAAATATATCTATTTATATCTGTAGATGTATCTGTATATCTATATACATCAATATATTTATTTATTTATTTGACATTGTTAACCGGGTTAGTCCAACTGGGCAAAAGGCCCTTTTTCAGCAGAGACCTGAGGAGAAAAGCTCCCGAGGTAGTTAATGTACAGTGTAAGTATATAAGTCATTAAATACAGAATACAGAAATCACAATACATTTTCATCAAGTACATACATGTCTGTGTATGTATACAGTAAACTCTTGGTTAACCGGCAACCTTGGGATTGGTAAATGATGGATAACTGTAGTTTCTGGTTGCTTGAGAGTTACTATTAAAATCAGGCCTGACTAATACTGTACTCTATACTATTTGTTTGGTTTGACTTGTTCTTAAGTTAGAAAGAGATGGAATTTACTCCCTATCTTCCTTCTTAAAACTCTTAAGACTCTAAAGACGTAAGGTATGTTCCTGCGGTGGGGCGGACAGAAAGTCCAACATATGAAAATTGTACTGTATTTCTTCGATTTTTTTTCTGGTTGCTTGAGTTCCGGTTAACTGAGAGTTTACTGTACATATATGAGTCTCCTTCATCATTTTACCTAACTTACATTTGATTTAATGTCGATGGGAGGGATGGCTGAATGGTGGATGTGTCAATGGTATGGAATGTCAATACAAGTAAGTGGGGTTGGGGGGCTGAGAGCACATGTGTTTTGTGTGTGTGTGTGTGTGTGTGTGTGTGTGTGTGTGTGTGTGTGTGTGTGTGTGTGTGTGTGAGAGCCCCCCTGGCCTCTTTAGTAATGGGTGCTAAACCTAGCCTTAAAGCTTGTCCCTTCCCCAACACTAGCCCTACACCTTAACATCATTAAAAGTTTCCCGTAACATCTGCCACTATTCAGACAAATTTGAGGCTAATGTTACAGGGGATTTTAGTTTTAATAATGAGAGAGGAAATAGTTTTCTTCTCTTAATATTATTATCTTTGGTTTTGTTTGTGTTTGCTGTTGTGTATGATCGAACTTAATTTGTTGATGATTTACATTTGATATTAGGGTGTTTCAGTTATACAGAGTAGGCACATGTACATATATATATGGGATCATGTCAGATTACTGAGTTTTCGGAAACTCAAACTTTATATAGTTGAGGCCATTATGTTTGATTTTCTGAAAACTCAGAGCAGTTATGTGGAGATTGTGGTACAGTGGGGACTGGGGAATTTACACTTTCCCCACAGTAGAGTGATGTCAGAGTTGGTATATATAATTTGCAGGGGGTGTGGCAGGTAAAGGGGCTTGCCGTCCTTAGATTTTGGTTGTTTATTTTGAGTTTTTGGAAAGTTGAACATATGTTCTTGGCCATATTTATTGGCCATTTGGGCAGTCTTCCATCTCTCTCAACTTTCTGATTTGAAGGCCTGCATTTGCACTTGCACCAAAGTTATTGGCCGTTTGGGCAGTCTTCCATCTCTCTCAACTTTCTGATTTGAAGGCCTGCATTTGCACTTGTTTCTGTCCTGTAACTCCTGGGCCCATCTCATTTGCTCACTCAAAAAAAATGTATCTGCTTTTACTGTATTTGTGTTTCTTCCTACTTTATTTTGCTTTTGAGTCATCTTAATAGTACTCAATTGTATTTATTACTGCTTGGTGTAACTCATTCTAAGGCCTTTAGTTTAAGCACTTGGGCTTCAAACCAGTTGTTTTACATTAAGAAGGTTTGTGGTCTGCACTGTAGTGGCAGAACAGGTAGCTTACATCCTTCTAAGTTGGGAACTGCTGATTGAGGGCTCAGTGTCTGTTATTCTAAAAGTGTATTAATTCTGGTTTAAGCACTTGGGCTTCAGGCCAGTTATTTTACATTAAGAGAGTTCATGGTCTGCACTCTTGTGGGAGGAGAGGCTGGACTCTGCCCTTCTGAGCTGGGAATTTCTGGTTAAAGGCATATAGTGCCTGCATATTTGAACTGCTTCTTACTGAAATTGGTAGACCTTGTTTGCTGTAGCATAGACTAGATCCAGGCCTGCCGAATCTAGCTTTGTTTGTATGCTTGTTGTTTGTTTTCTTGTTATTTCCCTGAAATGCTAATTCCACCTAAACCGCAGCTTTTCAGTGCTTCTGTGGATCCTTAGTGATATCTGCATTGCTTACTGTACTTATTTCCTTGTTTCACTTGAAAGAAAGTTATTGTTTGTCATTTTTGCATTTGTTACCTGTAACACATTGCAGTTAAGTTACCTGGCACTTGCTCACTAAAGCAATTATATAAGTCAGTACTAAAAAATTAAAAGTACTACACCCTCACAAACTCCCTTTGAGTACCTTGTTCCCCATTGGCCTTTTTTTTCAATTATAAAGGAATTCCCAATACTATTCTAGCATGTCCAAAGGTCAGTTGTCAATCTCCTCTCCAGTCCAGCTGGCGAATCTGGGAATCTTGAGGCAATGTTACAAGTGCCTCATGTACACAGACAACCCTCTCCTCCACCCAACAAATTCCAACACGTGAGAGATGCAACCATATAGCCAAACTGGAGGCTAAGCTCTCTCAACTCAGTACTGGCGTAACCAGTCAGGAGGAGAAGGAAACCACACTCACTATGATTCCAGTCTCACATAGACCTACCACGACAGCAAACCAAACACATAAACACACAAAAACATACTCGGAGGCTCTAAATAAAAACCTGCCTAAGCAGCAGAGACCTCCAAATCAGACACCCAAGCAACCGCTACCCCAAAACAAAACACGTGCAACACATAGCTCACAAAGCCAGTGTGCCGAACAGTCACAGCCCTTAAGGCTAAACAACACACCTGATACACTTGTAATAGGTGACTCTATCATCAGGCACACTGACGTCCCGCTCACCAGGCTGAACAAGGAGAAGGTCATGATGAGCTGCCTGTCAGGCACTAGGATCCGCCACATAACACAAGCACTCAGGTCACTCCAAGGCAAGTACACAAATATGGTCCATGCATTCCATGCTGACCTGAGTGACCCTGGGAGCGACTCTCCCTGGACTACATGAGAGAGAGATCTGAGAGCTCTCTCTGGGCATGGCCCAGGCAGTATGACAGTAGCATCTTACCCACCAAGAATTTAACACCAAATGAGACAACACAATATCAATTTCAACATGCCTGTCAGCCTGGGATGACATGCCAAACAGTCACAGCCCTTAAGGCTAAACAACACACCTGATACACAGGTGACTCTATCGTCAGGCACACTGGCGTCCCGCTCACCAGGCTGAACAAGGAGAAGGTCACGGTGAGCTGCCTGTCAGGCGCTAGGATCCGCCACATAACACAAGCACTCAGGTCACTCCAAGGCAAGTACAAATATGACTCAGTCATTGTCCATGCTGGTGTGAATGACCTGAGACGTACCTCCCTGGACTACATGAAAAGAGACATAGAGGAGCTCTCTGAGCATGTAGCCCAGGCCGGTATGACCCTGACCTTGAGTAGCATCTTACCCTCACCAAGAATGATGCCACAATATGAAGACAAGATGATCAATTTCAACAAGTGGCTTAAGTATTGGTGTCATTCAAAGGGGATCCAATGCCTGTCAGCCTGGGATGACATGCTCGACAAGCCACGATGCTTCGCTAGGGATGGCTTGCACCTGTCACCCCTGGGCTTTCGGATATTGCCAAAAGCTCTTGCTTCCCCCATAGTGCCTTTTTTAGGCAAGGCTCAAAAGACAAAACCACCTCCATAGGTATAAAAAGGGATAAGAAACTAAAAGTAATGCTACTCAACGTCAGAAGTCTAAACCTCAAGATGCATGCACTCAAAACTCTCCTTAGCATGGAGAACATCGATATCTGTGCAGTAACAGAAACCTGGTTCAAGGCTCCCGAGAGCACCCCAGCACTACCAGGTTATACCTCATACCATGCTTTTCGGCCCCAAAACTTGGACTGAACCACAAAAGGAGGGGAAGTATCAATATTTGTCAAAGATACCCACACCTCCAGGTTGGTGGCACAGCACGAAGCATCAGAGACTATCCATGTGCAATTAACAGTGGGTAAAACTGCCTTCCAGTTTATAGCCTGCTACAGACCACCCTCCCAAACCCAGGAACTCCACTCGGCCTTCCTGAGAACACTGAAAAATATGAAGGTCTCTCCAAACACCATTATACTGGGCGACTTCAACTACCCAAACATAGACTGGAAGCATTACTCTAGCTCCAACACCCTAGCCCAAAGGTTCCTAGAATTTATGAACTCAAATGCTATGGAACAACTTGTTACCACTCCCACAAGAGGGGAAAACATACTGGACCTGATCATCACCAACATGGGGACTCTATGCTCCAGACCAGAAGTATATGCCTCACTGGTAAGATCAGACCATAAACTAATCTCACTGGATATTCACATCCCGACCCCACCCCCTGCCCAGAAAACCACAATGAAAAACGTCTCTAAAGCAAATTTCACACTCCTCAAAACCGAGGTGGAATCCTCGTCCCAGACCGCAGAATCCTTTATAAACACATTCTATGAACACCTTCAGGAATGCATGGATCATGCAATCCCAAATAAAACCAAGACCCAATCCTGCAAAGGCAGACATCCTGTCTGGTGGACCCCAGCCATAAACAAACTGTACAATAGAAGGAGGAAGCTCATGATAGAGCAAAATCGCAAAAAGGGAAGGCATCTCTGATCAGTATTAGCAAAAAACTACGGGCACTCATAAAATCGTCTAAGGCCAGCTTCGAGAGAAAAATTGCACAGGACACTAAGGACAATCACAAGGCTTTCTTTAGTTATGTTAGGAACCTGGGTGGGAATTCCCAGATATGCTCAGAATTAGTCCAAAATGACAAAAAATACATCAGACCCACAGACATTGCCAACATCCTAGCTGACACATTCAGCGCAAACTTCTCCCCCCCGTTCCCACCAAAAGGGCAAATATCTATCCCAGCAGAGTGCTGCCCCCCTGACATCTCAGATGCTCAGGTAAGAGCCACCCTCTCCAAAGCAAAAAACACAGCATCAATGGGACCAGACGGTGTCCCGGGCTGCGTCCTACATGAACTCCAAGAAGAGCTAAACCCAAACATAAAACTACTGTTCAATCTCAGCCTTACTACAGGATATGTACCCAAAGAGTGGCGTACAGCAACAGTGGTCCCTCTCCACAAAGGTGGTGCCTCAACGGATCCTGGAAACTATCGCCCCATAAGCCTGACTAGCTTGGTCTGCAAAGCTATGGAAAGGATCATCATGGACCTCATAAATAAAGATATTGGGGACCTACAGACACTGGATCCTACCCAGTTCGGCTTTGTTAAGGGAGATCCTGCCTCTTAAACCTGGTCGATTTCTTTGAAACAGTCACCAAGGCCATTGACGAGCGGAAGGTGGTCCACACAGCCTACCTGGACCTCGCAAAAGCCTTCGATACAATACCCCACTCAGGCATTATAGATAAGCTCACCAGCTTAAATATAAACCCCTATGTCACTAGATGGGTTGCAAACTGGCTCAAGGACAGAACCCACATTGTTAGAATTGCTGGAGCCATGTCAGACTCCAAACCAGTTACAAGTGACGTCCCACAAGGCTCAGTCCTGTGACCTCTGTTGTTTGGTATATATTTCTCGGAGGTACAGGCCAACACGGAAGGACTGTGGCTGACCAAGTTCACAGATGACTGCAAACTGGGCGCCATAATCGACTCTCCAGCTGACACAAGCATCCTCCAAAAGGGCGTCATAGAAACAGACAACTGGTGCCAGAGCCATGGCCTCAAGCTAAATGCCAAAAAGTGTATAGTCATCCCCTTTGGCAAAAACAAAGTGCCCACAAATTACCACATAGGTGGTAATCCATTAAGTACAGAAGAAGTAATTAGGGACCTGGGGACCCAAGTTGATAGCAATCTCTCATTTGACAACCACGTGGCCAAAGTGGTTAGAAAAACATTTTATATAGCCCACCTAATCATGAAGGGATTCACATCTAAATCAGGGGAGGTCATCGTGCCTCTTTACTCATCCGTCATCAGGCCCATAATTGAGTACAATGCCCCTTTTGGGATGCACCTTACCAGACACCTGCAGCAACTGGAAAGACCCCAAAAGTACCTCACCAAGAGGATCAAAGGGCTCAAACAGATGCCATATGCTGTCCGGTTAAAGAAACTCCAGCTCTACTCAGTGGCATACCACCTGCTCAGAGGTGATCTGTGCCTGACATATAAAGCCATGTCCAACCCAGAATTAATGGACATGCTGCACCTCAGAAAATCCAAATCCCATCGAGCTACGTGCTCGAGACTTGAACCTCAGCACTGAAATAAATAGGACATGCTGGAGGGACAGATTCATAACCCAGAGGCTCCCTTCACTCTGGAATAAAATCCCAGTCCAGGTTAGGCAGAGTCCCTCATTGACTCTCTTTAAGAGAAATCTTGATGAGTGTATGGGAGATCGTAGGTTTACCCCGGGTATCACTTCTGTGTCACTGTTAGACAGAGGCACAGTATACTAACCTCGAAAAAGGGCATAGCAAAATTAATTTAACATGGGTGGTGAAAGCCAAACACACTCTGGCTAGGCTTATAAATGCCCTAGGGCAGATAGCTTAGTATGAACCTATGAACCTATATGAAGTTTGAGTTTCTGAGAACTCCGTAATCTGACTTAAGTCTATTTCTGTCTCTCTCTCTATATATATATATATATATATATATATATATATATATATATATATATATATAGATATATGTGTGTATATATATATATATATATATATATATATATATATATATATATATATACATATATCTATAGGTATAGATATATATCGATAGATAGATATATGTATCTCTATAGATCTAAGTGTGTGTCTGTAGTGCATGTAGCTCATGGATTACATTCTGAAATCAGGAAAAAGATAAACTGGTTATTCACTTCTCTGCCAAGAGACCTGATCATAGCAAAGTTTATTATGCAATTTTCAAAATTATCATGATTAGATATCATGCTGCATCTCACATGGCAGCCTCCACAGAAGTCATTAACAACTTTGAAATTGTAAAGCACTTTGCACTCTCAGATAAATAATGAAAGTGCAGCTATCTCAAGTGTCTAACAGCTGGTGAAGCTACTTTCTGTGTGGCAGCACCAAATGTGTTAATGCTTTCAGGGCTCCAGTGCTTTTTCCCTTCACAAGTAATAGTAAAAACAAAATGAAAACTGTAGCAAAGCTAGAACGTCCACTTAGTGACCTCCCAAACCTCTTGTATCAGAGGCACATGGGATATATGCAAATGATCCTTATGAACATCAGGTGTTTCAGCTCATTGGTGATTCTGAATGCCCATGACTTGTTTCGTCATTGTATTCATCGTTGCCTTTATGGTCCAGATCACGACTGAAAAGGTACCTAAGAAAGATACATTTACTTACTTGGTTACAGCTAAATAAATTAAAAGAAAGCAACAACTAGTTGTTAACAATTTACTTCTTAAACAGGATTATAGTGTTTCACTTTGTAGAAGTCATTTGGCCATGAAGATAAATTTGATGATAGTTTGTTTTTTACATTGTTAAGAGGCAATGAGAAATGCTCTACTTGATCAAATGTGATGCAAATGAGGAAATTAAAAATAGAAGAAGCACTGTGTTTGTTTGCGGACAGAAAACAGTGGAATATAGAGGAAATAACTTTTATTGGACCAAGTCAGGTGTCTAGCTTTCACAGCTTTCAGACTGGGTGAGGCCTTTGTCAGGAAGTTATTGCTGCTAGAGACGATGGTTTTATGCCTTCTTTTGCCTAGTAAAGGAGACCTTAATATATCCTTTGTTTTCCACTTGATAAAAAGAGGCTTTAAAAAGTTAGTAAGGAAAAAAGATATTTCAGTACATCCTGGACATTTAGACCTATGATACAGACTACTGAGAGAGAGAGTGCCTGAGTGTGCAAAAGGGATTATGTTTGTGAGACAGGGGGCATGCATATGCTTGTGTGTGTGTGTGTGTGTGTGTGTGTGTGTGTGTGTGTGTGTGTGTGTGTGTGTGTGTGTGTGTGTGTGTGTGTGTGTTTGTGTGTAATGAAAGCAATCAATAACTAGTGCTTTATCTGAGTTTAAAGGTTTAGAGTATGTATGCATGTATTTGTCTTGTGTTATCAACATTAATCTTTTCTTGGTACTTATGAAGAGTAGCTGTATTGCACACTTCACCTTGTTAATATGGCTTACAGAGTTTAAAGTTTATGGTTACTGCTGTAATCTAAAATAACACAAAGATGTGGCAAGTAAAGAGGGTGGTGAGGGATTTGAGAATTATACTGATTAGGTAATATAGAATGGTGGCAGGTGATGTATATGTCATATGAAAAGTTCTATACTGAAAGCATGAGACCTAATACTACAAGTCTTTACACTCTGAAAATTAAAGTGCATGTTTAAAAAAAAAAAAGCTCCAAAGCCTATATCTGTTATACATGATTTTGCAGGGAAGTGCATTCATACACTTTCTGACATGGAAGACTATGCCACTGTACCATCTGTGTGTATCTATACGGATTCCTATTACAAGAATGAAAGTTCACTACTTCAAACTTGTAATAGGAAGCCACACTTCTGCGAAAGTTCACTTTAATGAAAGGGAACTTTCACGAAAGTGCACTTCACCGAAAGTACCACAACACAGTGGAGGACATAAAAAACAAGCTATGTCCTCCACTATGGTGTGATAGTCAGGGACCTTAGGGTTAGGCACAGGTTAGGGTAAGGGGATAGTTAGTAAAGCTATCCCCCTTACCCTAACCCATGCCCTAACCCTAAGGTTCGTGACTATCGCACCATAGTGGAGGACACTGCTATGTCCTTCCCTGCCCTGCACTCATCACGGACCTTAGGGTTAGGGCATGTGTCATGGTAAGGGGATATCCCTATGGGCTATCCCCTTACTATGACCTGTGCCCTAACCCTAAGGTCTGTGAGTACTGCATGGAAGTTCAGTACAACACCCGTTCGTTGTACTGAACTTTGCGTAAGTGCACTTTCGATTAAGTGCACTTTCGCTTCAGTGAGCATTCAATGAACTATTTCGAATTAGTGAAAATTAGATCTACTGTATGAAATCCATCTATACATATATTAACTTCAACACAGTGGTGCTTTGGAGTAGAGGTACTATGCCAAGAAACATTAGTCTTTGAATTAGTAAACATTTCCCCTGTCCACACTTTAATTGTACTTACTGTCCTCAGAGTTCAATAGTTACACATACAGAACAGTGGCTTCTTTCTTTGTTCTGGCAGTTATTGTAGAGGATTAAGGTTATGAGCTGGCAAGGAGCTACTTCATGTGGCAAATTATTTAATTCCCTCAGCTTTCAGTATTCGTTTGTTTCCTGTTTGACTTTGAACAAGTCACTTAACCTGACACTGTTTTGGGGCAGTTGGAAATTTGGTTTAGGCTTCTCAGTGGTCTTCTGGACAGCATGCCTGGTAAAAAAATAAAAACTATTAACCCAAAGACTTTAACTAGTTTCATGTTTCTTTATTAGTCTTATAAATGTCCATAAATTAGAATTTAAGAGGTGGCTGAAGGAAGAAAGGAAAAAAGGCTCTTTTTTTAGGTCTCTCCCGTACTTTCAGATTAATAGATGTAGGATACATTTGTATATCTGGAGGATCAGACTTGAAGAAAACTCAGAATTATATTACATATTATATTATATTACTGGAAAGAGATTCAGTAAAGTACATTTTAATCTAACATTTTAATATTTTAATTCATTTTTATTTACAGTTGCTGTTCCTTTGAGTGGAGCCAAATGCCCTCCAGGCCACATCAGTCATTTAGATGGAAGTTGCACAGGTAAGACCATATTAAGAAATTAGTTTGCTTTCAGCAAAGTCATAGTAACATGCATTTGTCTTAGCATGTTTAAACAGAATCCCTAGAAGGAAACAATTTTAGCTGTCCTTCTAAATGATGTAGGTCCCTCTCTTGTTCAGAAGTGGTATTAATCCTAAATCCATTCAGACTTAGCACTAAATATAAGGCCATCTGTGTCTTAAAATAATGTCAGATATTGGTGTTAAAGTAATGATTCACAGTGTACACAGGTGGACTGGGTTATCTGGGGGTGTTGCTGAGCTAAAACTTCTCCAAAGTGAGGCATTTTGTACATTTTGAATAGTACAGCATTTTGTAGTTCAAACTAAGTTTAATCAAAGATCTGATGTTGTCAGTTTTCATTCTGTTCTGAAGCTGTGAGTCTGGTTCCGATCCTCGGAACTGACTTGGCTGCTATCATAGCTCGTGGTAACCAAAATCTCTCAAACTTATCCAGTACCCATAATGCACCTATCCCAGTAACCTCAGATCTTGTTTGCTGCTTTTCGTGTTAGAAGTGATGCCAATTGCTCTTGAGCAGATAAGTAATTTCTTTATATTTTTTCACCTCTAACTCTTACTCTTAATCCCTATACTTATATCTTTCTTTTCACTTTATCTTATAAATAAATCCCTTACCCATTTTATGCTTGTAGTACATTAGTTCTTGATCTTTGTTTTCCCCTTTCCCTTTCTGTACTCTTTGGAGTACTCTCAATATCATTGTTGATATTTTTTCTCTACACTCCATGTAGTCTTCTTATCGTTGATATAACCTTTTTGAATTAGTAAAAAAAAAATGTGCTGTCCTCTTTTTTGTCTATCAGTGCATATGTGTGTGTGGTGGAAAAAGAGAAAGCTCCTGCTGGATTTATGTGTTATCAGAAATGTGGCCAATCCTTTCTTGGTTTGTGACTGGTAAGATAAGTTTTATTTGAATTTATGTTCTATTTGTTATCACTGGTTTTCACTGTTTGAAGATAGGAATGGACTGCTTGTTAACAAGATTTACTTTGAGTCATATTTTGTTGTATTACCTTTAATTTCACTGTTGGTTGTTAGAAAGGGGTAGATTTTTAGACATGCAAGCTCTAGCCATCCCAGGACCTAGACAGCTACAAATTTACACAGACTGCAGAAAGGAAAATCCTGCGCATATCTAAACAATTCCATCTTGGTTTGTGATTTATTTATCTTTATTGCCAAAAAGAAGTGCTACTGCTTGTAGAACTTGTATGGTCAGAGAAACTTAACTCTACTTTATTTAGTTGTATATTGTTGGTGTGATTTTTTTGTCATAGAAGTTGATTTAAGTTCTCTTTGAATTCTCTGGTTACTGATTTTGATTATTCTTTTCTTTTGTAATATTATATTCATTTGAAGCTGAATATGGATCGTTAAATGAGTACGCAATTAACTATTTGCTAATGCACAAATATCTTGTACAGTGTAATAAATGCTATGCATATTTAAAGGTAACATCTGATAACACTGGTGATCTGTGTTCCTCGTATCAAAAGTTGGATGATTTGCTTACAATTGTTAGAAGTAAATCTAGACTTGATGATGATTGCACTTCTGCAATTGGCATGGCTTGGAGAACTGTTGTTTCATATATTAATGACTGGACTGATGAACTAAGCTGACCAGCAAATATATTCTTGTAATTGGAGATTCAATTATTAGAAGAACTGATACTTATATTTGCAGAGACGATAATGAACATCGAATGGTGTTAGGCCTGCCAGGAGTAAAATAGAAGATGTGAGACAAGCCTTGGAACACCTTAATGTAAGGAAGTGTGGATCTGTTTTTATTCATGTTGGTACAAATGATGTCACCTGCAAGGATTCTCTGACTGTTAGTAGGGAACTGACAGCCATCCTAGATAGTATTGCTTGTACTGGTGTTAGGATGTATTTTTCACAAATCACCTATAGAAAGGATAGTCATGTCCCTGTGAATGAAAAATTTGGGGGGGGGGGGTAAATACCTACATGGAAAAAATGTCCTGTTTTAAGAAATGGAAATGTGTAGAGCATCCAAGCCTTGTTTTGGGCACTCGTGTTCAGACAGGATGGTGTGCATTTGTCTATATCAGGGATGAGAATTTTTGCAGCAGATATTTTGCAATATTTGACAAACACTATGCAGGATTTTTGCCATGTTGCAAATTTAACAACCCACAGATAGCAACATTTGATGCATCTCTGATGGTTCTTAATGTTAGGAGCATTAATAATAAAGATTTTTTATTGGAAAATGTTTTACATTCCAACAAGATTGATGTTGTTATCATTTGTGAAACATGGATAAAGAACAATGACTGAAAAACAGTTCTGTCAGGGTATAAATGTTCTTACTGTAACAGACATTCTAACAAAACATCAGGTGGAGGTGTTACGATAGGGATTAAAGATAGTTATGAGACCTGTGATTATTACATGTTCAGTGATAACACCAATACTATAGACTGTGTAACTGTGACAATAAAGACAACCCTGGAACATATAACAATTGCTGGAGTGTACAGACCACCACAGTCACGTGCAGATGACCTAGTGGAATTCATACATTTCTTGCATGAAACACAGGAGGGAAGAATAATATTAGCTGGGGACTTAAATTTACATGAAATAGACCAAAATAGTATGGATTCAACAACGTTAATAAGGAAATTATTCACAGCATATATTCAGAAACAACAATTGCTTCAGATTGTAAAAAAAAAGAAAACTACCAGGGGATGGAACATACTAGACATTGTTTGTGTTCCCAAAGAAATTACTATAACTTCAAGTCAAGTTTTACCACCACTGATGTGCAGTGATCATGGGGTTATAAAGGTTAATTGTTTGCTAGATAATTCTGCCAAACTGAAATCTAAGCCAATTCACAGAAGGTTAATTACAGATTATATGGAAACAAAACAGTCACTATGTAAAACTAACGGGAGTGAGGTGTTCAGTGGAAAAATTGCAGATGGAATGTGGAAAGTTTTGAAAGAGAAATTGTTCTGAGTGCAAAAAATAAAAAAAAAGTTTAACATCAGGATCTAGGCATAAAATATCAGGGGGATATATTTCCATAAGAATAAGATATCTGATTAAGGTGAGAGACAAAAATATGAGAAATGGAAGAGATAAAACAAAAAATAGGAGTGGAAGCAAGTGTGCAGTCAAAGCACAATAGAAGTTTTAATAACAAGTTTGAAGCGTTTTTCGTCAGCCCAACAGCTGACTTCTTCAGAAACAATTAAGACCAATAAAAAGTCCCTTATATATGGAAGAAATACAGTTAACAATCACTAATTACACAATCATGTTAAGAGAACAGTAACTAGTTACAACCTAAAAATGTTAAAAAACGCAGAACTAGTAAAAAATATATAACTGCACATATTAAACTACTAACACTAAATATGAATATAAATGTGTACATATTTTTGTGTGAATAAGTTGAGACACCTAAACAATTGAATATTAGAGGTTAATGTGGATGCACCTAGTAGAAATGTGTTGTTGGTACAACAACACCTTTACGATAAGTCACCTCTTAAGACTATTTAGTTTCAAAACACTACTGATCGAACAAGAGTCGTTCAGCCCCGGGAAGGTGTAAGCATTCAACCTCACCATCACGCTACATTCCAACAAGATTGATGTTGTTATCATTTGTGAAACATGGATAAAGAACAATGACTGAAAAACAGTTCTGTCAGGGTATAAATGTTCTTACTGTAACAGACATTCTAACAAAACATCAGGTGGAGGTGTTACGATAGGGATTAAAGATAGTTATGAGACCTGTGATTATTACATGTTCAGTGATAACACCAATACTATAGACCAGGGGTGTCCAACCTTTTCAGTTGTAAGGGCCGCATTGAGTCAACAGAAATGGTCTGGGGGCCGATGGCAGGTAAGGACCAAAAAAAAAAAAAAAAGGTCTCACATATACTGAAGAGCGCTCCGTATTTAGTTGTTTTTGATTGGCCCCAGGTATACGGGCTAATCAAAAACAAAAAGCTAAGCGGAGGCTGGCCCCTGTCTGTGTTCAATCAATAAATTAATAAATGCATAATATTTACCCTAAAATTCAATATCTCATTCTAATTATTAAAAAAAACAGTTAAATCTAATATCTGTAACTACATCAAAGTTTATTTGTAAAAAAAAAAAAAAAACACCAAAAATATACTAAATGTGTATTTATTTTACAGAAGTCTCATAAAATGAATTTTAGGAGGAATAAAATGTTGCTCCTAAGAACCACTAAGCTCCAGTGTTGTTAAATATGCAGTAATAAAATGATACAAGTACAACATATTCCTCCTTTTCATAATGGCATGCATATGTGCCTCTGAAAACAGCTAGCAGAGTGATTCCCCCTGTAGACTACTTGAAAACTAATTGGCTGCCATAGCTAACAGTTATCAGCCATCAGAACTACAAATTCAGCAAGAATGAACATTTTTAAATTGTTATATTAGCGGACCGGAGTTCCACTGTGGCGACCCCTAACCGGGATAAGCCGCCCTAAAAAGACACAACAACAACAACAACATATTCAGCACCTATTGCCAGCTGCCATTCATTAACTTGCATAACTCAAGTCTCAAATGTTGCTTAGTGGAGTAACACACAGCAGTGCAAGTGGATAGTGCCAGACTTTAAGCTTCTGATGAGCATTCTGTCATTACATCCCCCCAGTTATATTTAATAACAGTTCGCTTTCCTCAGTTCTGATTAGATAGGATATGCTTTTCCTTGCGTTGCCACTGTGCAGCACCATGTGGGTCCTAAATGTTTTCAGCTGTACAACATTTAGCACTCTCGGCACGAGACTTAATTGGAATCAATCTTGGCACGCGGTGAAGTCCATTTTGTGTGTTTGTGTGTGTATGTGTGCGCACACGCACACACACACAACGCCCAGCAGTTGTAGTGCACGGGGCTACATTTACACTCAGAGTGGAACGCTGCAGTGCAAGATCCATGCACTGCCTTATCTGTCTACCAGTAATCCAGTTTTGCAAACTTTGTAATGCACCAGCCATTTTGCATCAGTGGATACTGGAGTTTTAAAATATTTAAAAATTATAACAGCTGTACTGTATTAGCTGAAAACTGCACTTTCAGTGGATGTACAGTACTGTGTTTATACAAGACTTAAACATGTCAGCTTACAGATTGCTTTAATTCTTTCAAATATATATATATATATTGCTGCAGCTAAAAAAATCCCTGACTACAAGCAATGTGGTACAATATTGCTTAAATGGGTATGATATGGTAAATAAGTTTTTCAAAGTCACTTTTACAGGATAGAGGAGGAACTATCATTTGCTGTGAGAATAATGACTATTCAACAGGTACCCTTTCCCATCAAACCACACACACACACACACACTCACACACACAAATAAGACTACATAAATTCATTAGTTTAGCAAACTTTAGTGACAATAGAATTTGATCAGCCTAGTGAACTAAAAGGCATGTAACTTTTCAGACATGCACAAATTTAAATTCCTATTAGAATTAGAGCAAATCTAACATCTGTTTTACATACACATACAATACATAATGATATTAATAGTGCATCTCTTTTTAATTAATGACATTAATTTCCTAAAACTAGCTTCAGCTCTTGAGTTACTTTCATTTGACCTGGTTTTTACTGAACTAGAATTAAACTGAACCTATTTTAGGAGCTTTTCCATTAATCTGCTATTAACAAAATAAGGTCTACTCTAACGACTTACCTGTTACTGCAGGAGATGTGTAGTCAGTGTATGTATTAATTAAATTAATAAATATAATAATCCCCCTTCGCCGCGATCACAATCCTCTTCCTTCAAGCTGTTTATCACGAATGTATCTAGCGACGCAAAAAACGACCGGACGGTGCTTTGATGCAGACCAGCTGAAAGACGCTGGCATGAAAAAAAAAGGGAAACAAGTACTGTGGCGCATGCACGCAAAAGCTAAAGGACGCGGACGTGAAAACACACGGAAAAAAAGTTTAATTACTACTTAACCATTCTTAACGGTTTCTTAACGGGTCGCGGGCCGCATGGAAGAGCTCTGAGGGCCGCATGCAGCCCGCGGGCTGCGGGTTGGACACAACTGCTATAGACTGTGTAACTGTGACAATAAAGACAACCCTGGAACATATAACAATTGCTGGAGTGTACAGACCACCACAGTCACGTGCAGATGACCTAGTGGAATTCATACATTTCTTGCATGAAACACAGGAGGGAAGAATAATATTAGCTGGGGACTTAAATTTACATGAAATAGACCAAAATAGTATGGATTCAACAACGTTAATAAGGAAATTATTCACAGCATATATTCAGAAACAACAATTGCTTCAGATTGTAAAAAAAAAGAAAACTACCAGGGGATGGAACATACTAGACATTGTTTGTGTTCCCAAAGAAATTACTATAACTTCAAGTCAAGTTTTACCACCACTGATGTGCAGTGATCATGGAGTTATAAAGGTTAATTGTTTGCTAGATAATTCTGCCAAACTGAAATCTAAGCCAATTCACAGAAGGTTAATTACAGATTATATGGAAACAAAACAGTCACTATGTAAAACTAACGGGAGTGAGGTGTTCAGTGGAAAAATTGCAGATGGAATGTGGAAAGTTTTGAAAGAGAAATTGTTCTGAGTGCAAAAAATAAAAAAAAAGTTTAACATCAGGATCTAGGCATAAAATATCAGGGGGATATATTTCCATAAGAATAAGATATCTGATTAAGGTGAGAGACAAAAATATGAGAAATGGAAGAGATAAAACAAAAAATAGGAGTGGAAGCAAGTGTGCAGTCAAAGCACAATAGAAGTTTTAATAACAAGTTTGAAGCGTTTTTCGTCAGCCCAACAGCTGACTTCTTCAGAAACAATTAAGACCAATAAAAAGTCCCTTATATATGGAAGAAATACAGTTAACAATCACTAATTACACAATCATGTTAAGAGAACAGTAACTAGTTACAACCTAAAAATGTTAAAAAACGCAGAACTAGTAAAAAATATATAACTGCACATATTAAACTACTAACACTAAATATGAATATAAATGTGTACATATTTTTGTGTGAATAAGTTGAGACACCTAAACAATTGAATATTAGAGGTTAATGTGGATGCACCTAGTAGAAATGTGTTGTTGGTACAACAACACCTTTACATTAAGTCACCTCTTAAGACTATTTAGTTTCAAAACACTACTGATCGAACAAGAGTCGTTCAGCCCCGGGAAGGTGTAAGCATTCAACCTCACCTGCCAGGCTAATTCAAGTTCCTCAAGTTTAATGGGTCTCGGACCACCCCTACTGTCAATTTTAGTTTGGTCAATAATGATAAATTTAAAAGCATGGTCGTTGTGACAAGAGGTGTGTTTTGCTAGTGCATTCTCAAACTTACATTTCTTAATAGCGTATTGGGTTCGTACATCCTGTCACATAGTCTTCTCTCAGTTTTTCCTATATAGAAGGCTGTGCAGGATGTACACCTTGCTAAATATGTAACAAAGGTAGAATTACAATTAAATCTACCCTTCAACTTATACAGTATACCATTAATCTGGAAAGAATTTGTTTCTTCCACAAATTTGCAATAGTTACAATTTAAACATTTGTACATACCAGGCTTTCGAACTGTGGGCATATCATGTTGTTCTAATAATTTTTTAAGATTTTTGCCTCTCCTGAATGTCACTCTGGGGCGTTCACCTACTTTTTGATAGACATTGGGATACAACTTAAACAACTCCCAATTTTTCTGTAGAATAGCTAAACACACATTACTGTGTGTACTGAATGTAGTAATGAAATTCATATAGGTGTTGGTGTCCTCATGACTAATAATTCCAGTAGTATTTTCATTAGTTTCGTCTAACATATTACCTAGACTCATAGACGGTATAGTGGGTTTTGCACCCAAAAGTGGAACGTAGACTCTATCACGTCTCTTGTCCGACACCTCTTGTATGAGCATGTCTAAGAGGGGTTCAGGGTACCCTCTGTGGAGGAACATTCTCTTAAGTACTCTACACTCATCAACAAACTCATCATCCAAGCTAATCATTCTGGATGCTCTCACCAATTGGCCCTTAATGACAGATCTCTTTTGGTGAAAGGGGTGGCTACTTGTGTAGTGGAGAAAAGTGTTAGAGTACGTGTTTTTTCTGAAAATCCTTGCTGTGAATCTGTTAAAACCATAATTCTTATTTAAACATATGTCCAAATATGCAATACTATCTGGATTGAATGTAGATGTAAATTGTAGGAATTCAGTAGTACTGTTAAAGTATTCCAATACCAACTTTCTCTGGTCTTCATCTCCATTGAACAAAATGAAGATGTGGTCCAGGAACCTGGTGTAAAAGATGAAGGCATTAGAAAACTTATTAGCTTTAAAAACATACTCTGATTCCCAATATGCCATGACTAAATTGGCTATACTACCTCCACAAGGGGACCCCATTGCTATCCCTACTTTTTGCAGGAAAAATTTGTTCTGAAACATAAAATAATTATTGGTTAGTACTAGGTCTATAAGCACTGAAACCAATTTAATTTCTCTACTAGTTGCATTATGTCTCTTTAGCATGAGGGCCACCCATTCCAGTGCTGTTTCGTGGGGGATGCAGGTGTACAAGTCTCTCACATCTATGGTGAGGAAGTGATAATTCACATTAAAGTCAAGTGATCCTATTTTATCTAAGAATGACCAAGAGTCTTTACATATTTGGGACTCTTTAATTAGGTATTTCTGTAGGATTGCATCCACAACTTTGGCGCAGGAATAAGTTGGTGACACTCTACTATCCACTAATGGTCTCAATGGTGGATTCTCAATACATTTATGGATCTTAGGAATGCCAAATATACATGGATATCTAGGGAACAAAGTTGACACATAGTTGTAGGTCTTCTGGTCTATACTACCATCAATAAATAAATCCTCAATGCATTCCTTAATGGTTTTTCTCCACTACACAAGTACCCACCCCTTTCACCAAAAGAGATCTGTCATTAAGGGCCAATTGCTGAGAGCATCCAGAATGATTAGCTTGGATGATGAGTTTGTTGACGAGTGTAGAGTACTTAAGAGTATGTTCCTCCACAGAGGGTACCCCGAACCCCTCTTAGACATGCTCATACAAGAGGTGTCGGACAAGAGACATGATAGAGTCTACGTTCCACTTTTGGGTGCAAAACCCACTATACCGTCTATGAGTCTAGGTAATATGTTAGATGAAACTGATGAAAATACTACTGGAATTATTAGTCATGAGGACACCAACATCTATATGAATTTCATTACTACATTCAGTACACACAGTAATGTGTGTTTAGCTATTCTACAGAAAAATTGGGAGTTGTTTAAGTTGTATCCCAATGTCTATCAAAAAGTAGGTGAATGCCCCAGAGTGACATTCAGGAGAGGCAAAAATCTTAAAACGTTATTAGAACAACATGATATGCCCACAGTTCGAAACCCTGGTATGTACAAATGTTTAAATTGTAACTATT